>NW_018250794.1:5211-19801 GCF_001263595.1 Phalaenopsis equestris | reverse complement strand
GGTGGGAAATGTTCTCTACAGAAGATCGTTCGACCAAATGTGGCTATGGTGTTTGAGCAGAGCCGAGGCACATAATATTGTGCCGGATTGTGTGGTCGGATTGTGTGGTGCTCACCAATCAGGGCCAAAAATGAAAATGAAGATCAAAAGACTTGGATACTATTGGCTAGCAATGATGTCTGATTGCATGTGTACAACCAGAAGATGTCACCAATGCCAAGTGTATAGGGTGGTCTTACACCAGCCTCCGAATATGCTACACCCAACTGTTGCCTCATGGCCATTTGAGTGTTGGGGCATGGACATAATAGGTCTGATAGACTATCCATCTTCCAAAGGACATAGGAGACTACTTCTCCAAATGGGTGGAGGCAGTACCGTTACGTGAGGTTACGACACAGCACGCCCTTCAATTTTTCAAAAGCTAAATTGTCTACCGTTTCAGAGTATCGCAAAGAATAATCTCTGACAATGGGACAGCTTTAAAAAGTACAAAGATAAACAATTTTATCAGAAGACATGGGATAGATTGAAGATACTCTACCATTTATTATCCCAGAGCCAATGGTCTTGCTGAAGCTTTCAACAAGACACTGGTGCAGATTTTGAAATAAACATTGGACGAGAATAAAAGGGATTTGCATAACAAACTGTTAGAAGACCTATGGGCCTACCGGACGACTTTCAGGACTCCCACTTAGTGTACACCTTATATGCTCGTGTACGGGACCGAGGCTGTGCTATCGCTAGAGGTCCAGACCAGAGTCGCCATTGCCAACCAACTCACAATGGAAGAAAGTGCAAAACTCAGACTTGAAGAACTGGAGAGTCTTGAGGGAAAACGACTGTAAGCACAATAGCATTTGGAGTTCTACCAGGCAAAGATGGTGCAAGCCCATGACAAATTGGTCCGCCCAAGGACATTCAAAGTTGGTGACCTCGTACTTGTGCACAAAAGCCCTATTCTTGCTCGCCGCAAAATAGGTGGGAAGTTCGAGCCAACTTAGGAGGGACCATTTGTTCTTGAGAAGTTCTATACAGGAGGAGCCTACCAGTTAGTGGACTTCCGGGGTGAAAGACCCATGTTACTGATAAATGGACGATACATGAAAACCTATTACGCAGCCTGATGCTGCTTAATGCCGCTTGCCTCTGCTTGCTTTGAAAACTTTGAAACTTTGATTGTTTTAGGGTTATCTATATGGCCAAATGCCTATGACTAGGTCCAAACTTTGTATTTAACCTCAATATAATGAAAATTTTGAGGAGATTTTTGAACTTCACACGTTCTCTTTTCTACTTTTGAATTTAAATACCATATTACATCAAACGAAACTCACACATAAAATGAATAATCCTCTTCACCAAAATAAACTAAAATTTACTTTAATAAATACTTTGTTTTGTTCTTGTTCATGCCAAGCTTCGGCCCACTGACATTTTTCCTGTCGTCTAAAGAGAAATGTTCGGCCAGAGGCTGATCTTTGCCTCCAAAGATGATTTCAACCAAGTTGATATGAACTACGAGGGTCCTCTAATGGACGTAGTCAGCAGTAAAGAAAAGGAGGGACTGCCTTCACTATTGCGGGTGACAACTCAAGATAATGTGTCACGCAAATGTAAAAATGTGATAACGGAACAAGATCTGATGGAGGGGCCCAACCATCTACCCTCCATGGTAGTTACTCCTGTAAGGGACCTGATAGCTGCCTGTAATGAACGATTGTCGAATACTCCGCTCCGCAGGACGCAACTCCAGTAAGGGACCTGATAGCTGCCCGTAATGAACGATTGTCGAATACTCTGCTCCGCAGGACGCAGCGCAAAAAAGCATGCCGAAAGAAACAGAGAGACTTTCTGTGACAGGAACGCAAACGCCAGAGAGACATGAACAGTTTTCTTACCCTGATTCCTGAGGGGCATATTTACGACCCTGATCTGAGAGAAACTTCTGCCAGCCTGCCCACTACAGATGAAGAGTCAAAATTTGTGACAGAATCAAATGTGCTCCCAGTTCCAGATATCGTATGCAGGGATTGCCCAACATGCAACGTTGAGGTACCAGCCGGAATATCAGTCACGGGCGCATTTGTAGAATGCCTGGATTGCAACGTTCTGCATCTACAATGTTTTAGTACGTTAGAAGAATACACTTCAAGCACCGGTCTACTCTCGAGGACATAGGCATCTTTGCCGAACCTCGTTAAATCTCTTTGTGTTCTTCTGGATTTGTGTCGTTCTTGTTTTTCTTTGCCCTAATTTCTCAACATATGTCATAGTAGCCTCAATAACAGTATCCCATTTATCAAACAAATTATAATATATTTAATAATTTTGTTTGAAACCCTCTAGACAGTCAAATCCATCTTAGACAAGAAAACTGATAGTCTGTTGAAATTTAAGAATATGAAAATCCCCAACTCTTCTCCTTACATATTTTCAAGTTTTTTCATGCCTATAAATTTTTCCGTTCCTCTTCTCCGCAAGAAAATCTAATCTAAAATTAAAGAATATAACATATACTTTTTAAATTTAAATCTAATTACATAATTCTTTTACAACCATCTTCGTTCAAACAAAATACAAATTACATATTACATTATATATATATCATGTAGTTTCTTTTTTTCTCTCTTTACGAAATGCTCAAATGCTTTCCTTTCGCATCAATGTACAAATATATCAAATTTCTCTCTTGATCATTGAGAAGCTTTATGGTTTCCATATTTTATTTGTAAGATTTACATTCATTTATTTTTCCTTTCTTGTATTTTTATCAAAAATAATTTTCTTTATATATTTCATTGTGTTCGATGCTTTTTATAGAATGATAAAAATTTTATTCTAATTTTTAATAATAGTTTTCAATTATGCAAATTTTTTTTATTATTATGTCAGATTAGTCACTTATGTAATTATAAGTCTTGTAGCTCAAGCAAATTCATGTACACATAAATGACAATAAGATACAGGTTGTGGTATATGAAGTTCAAACAAAAGATCATAAATTACTAAATATCATAAAACTAAATATCATAAACCACAATGTTGTTAGAATTATCAAATTTACAAGTTGGATACAACACAAATAAACTAATGTATAACATGAATGATAGAGTCCATGCAAATACTCCGCTAATTACACGATTTTGGTGACCTGCCAAACAAACTTATACCGACACACGTAAAATGTTACTGCCGACACACATTCAACAAGTGAGTGTGTTGGCAACAACATTCGTTTTTCTCAGTATAAGTTTGCTTGGTAGCTCGCCAATATCTTGCAGTTAACTGAGTATGCATCTGCACTCTACAATTAATGTTAGATACTAGTGACATTCTAAGGACAATATGGATGATCAACTTTTCAATACTTTAAAGGTATTCAATGTTTATTTTTGTTCAACATGTTGCCCTGAGATAGTAGTTAATTTGTGTTGTGTTCATCTTGTAAAATTAGTAATTCTGGCAACATTTGCTTGAACTGCTAGAATTATAATTACATAAGTGATTAATCTGACATAATAATATAAAAAAATTTTGTAATTGGAAACTTTCATTAAGAAAAAGAATAAAATTTTCATCATAAATTTAAAACAAAATAAAATATAAAAGAAAATTATTTTCGATATAAAAAAATAATGAAAATTTTATTTCATTGTGTATGATGTTTTTCATAGAATGATGAAAATTTTATTCTTCTTCTTAATGATAGTTTTCAATTATGCAAATTTTTTATATTATTATGTGAGGTTAGTCATCTATGTCTTTATAATTTGTGCAACTCAAACAAATTGATGTACACATAAATGATAACATGACACAACTTGTGGCCGACATGGAGTTCACAACAGAAGAGCATACATAAATGTTAGTGGAATTACTAAATTTACAAGATGAATACAACACAAATTAACCACTATCTCATTTAATTAGGCTCACTAACAAAGAGGAACATCTTAAACAAAAATTAAACATAGAAAACCCTTGAAATATGCAGAAGTTGATCATCCATACTGTCCTTAGAATGTCACTAGTGTCTAACATGAATTGTAGAGTGCAGACGCATACTTAGTCAATTGCAAGATATTGGCAAACTACCAAACTAACTTATATCGAGATAAATAAAATGATTGTGCTAACTCACTTGTTGAATGTGTGTCGACAATATCCTTTCACTTGTCTTGGTATAAGATAGGCTTCATTTGGCGTAGCTTTCATTGCGTGGTGCGGCGGGACACTGCTGAAAAAATCCATTTGGGGCGACGTTTTGTATGTGGCGGCCACAAATCTGAGCCAAAAGTGGGTCGCGGGATCGACCCCGCTTCGCTCCCGCAACCCTGCTTTTCTCTTTCGACATTTTACGCAGGTGCCCTCTGATTCTTGCTATCGTGGTTCAGCAAAGCTCCCTTGCTATCAGCGAAGGGCTTCGTCGGTCTACTTCCATCAGCGAATCCTGAGGACGAACCCCATGGCATCAAGCTTTGCTTCTTCCCCATCTTCATCTTTCTCTTCATCTCCTCCCTCTTACAGCTACCCGTCAAGCATAATCCATAGGGATGGAGATCATCTCATTTCCATCCTTCTACTTCTTCCTCTCGAGTCTATTATTTCCTTCTTCGTGACATGCAGAAGGTTTAGGTCTCTGGGATCCTCAGACTCGCTATGGAAGGAACTTTGCAAGAGGGATTGGACGAAAGATGGGGTTTCTCCCTGGCCCAGAGCTTCTGTTGTGTATAGTTAATTTTTTTCTGTTTATGTTAGTTCCAGTTGAGGTTTCCTGTCTCCTTGCTTTGATTGAAAGGCAATTTCATGGAGATTTTATGTTCCATTTGTTTGGAGTGATGAAATTGTGTGTGTCAACTGATGTTTGGACATATATTATATATATATATATATTGTATCTTCCCTTTCATTTTATAATTCTGATCACGAAAGTGCTTATGGGAGCTCAGGATGTCCAAATCAAGACCATAGGTGACTTAACATAATATCAAAGCTAGTTTTTCCTTTGATTCTAATTTTTGACATTCCATTTTAACTTAGGGCTGTTAGATTTCTGTTTCTCTAATGCATTGACTTGAGATGGAAAATATTAGTGTATCTTCAGCTTTGTTCAGCATAACCAGGGCATGGTGAAGTCATTATTTTTATCTAGCAGACTTATCCCAACTACTTAGGAGTGGGTTTTCATCATGTTGTGTACACATGGAAACTATTTTTGGTTGATGTTTATCTTTGTGCAGCTTTGTTCCAACAAGTTATGGTCACTTTTGCAACATTATCATGTTATCTGGAAAAGGAGTAATATTAACTTTGTCCCATTTATTGGAAGTTCGCTGCTGTAGATAAGCTCAATTTATTTTTTTACATATTTAGCTTGTAAAGTGAATTTCTGCTTCTAATGTACCATATATAAGACTATCATTGTTTTGTTCTAAATAGTTTAACTAAACAAGGGCAGAATAGTCATTTTTTCATGAACAGCTGCTCCACAGCTATTTTCACACAGTTGCAACAAACAACCAGCCAGCTTCCCCACAGCAGCTTCTTCACAATAGCTTCCTGGGGCGGCTGCACCTGCGCCAAACAGACCCTTAGTTTAGTGGGTCACCAATATCGTGCAATTAGCGGAGTACTTGCATGCACTCTTCCATTCATGTTATACACTGGTGACAATCCAAGGGCAGTATGGATGAATAACTTTTATATATTGTGAATATATTCAATATTAATTTTTGTTCAAGATGTTACCTTTTGTTACAGAGTTTAACCAAAGGAGAGACTAGTTCATTTGTGTTGTATCCATCTTATAAATTTGTTAATTCTAACATCATTGTCATATGATCTTCAATTGTGAACTTCATGTCTACCACAACCTATCTTGTTGTCGTTTATGGGTACATGAATTTGAATGAGCTGCTAGAATTATAATTACATAAGTGACTAATTTGTTAAATTAATATAAAAAAATTTTATAATTGAAAACTATCATTAAGAAAAAAAGTAAAATTTTCGATCATTTTATAAGAAACTTCAAACAAAATGAAATATAAAAGAAATTTATTTTTGATATAAAAAAAATGCTATGTCTCTATGAAACTGGCAAGAAATTCTGTCGACATGCTCTTCTTGAGTTATCATTTTCATCAAAACCATCTTTAGTTCCTAATTTTCTTTTGCCAGTCTACAATTTTTCCATCAATCGAGCTCATCATTTTTTCGTCCTTCAAGTGAAAGCTTGAGCTAGCTTTCAACAATTCTCGTGCCCTGCTTTTCCTCTATTAGTCAGTTTTCTAAAGTTATCCGGCCTTGGCTAAGGATCACTTAGATTCACCGAAGGTCAAAGCTTAGAGGTGGATGACTTCCATAACCATTATGTGATAGCAAGCAAAATTCTGTTGAAGCTCGTCATAACTGAGCAAATTTAAAACCTCTTCAAACTTATTTAAAACCTCTAGGTTGTTAGGGAACCAATTCTTTGTCCATTCAATCATGTAATACTGGCGGTTGGAAGTGATACAAATCTTTTCAGCCCCACATTGCGGCAGAATCCATTCGAAAGGGAAACCTTTTCTTTTCAAAGGAGGAGGTGGGGTGTCAACAACATCCATGGTAAGCTTTCCTTTTTCCTCTTTACCGTAAGGAATTGACTCCTTGTCAACCGAGGGAAGAGGGGTTGATTCCAGAGTAGACTCTATTATGTTTCTAGACAAAAACTTTGATAGATCGATGAGAGAGTGGTGGCCAGCTTCGACCCTTGCAGACATCGAGAAATAAGAAGTCAGCTGGATGACGATCTTTTGGTTGCGATGTTTGAAGTTTTTCGTAGAATGATGAAAATTTTATTCTTTTTCATAATGAAACTTTTAATTATGCAAATATTTTATATTATTATGTCAGATTAGTCATTTATTTAATTATAATTGTAGCAGTTCTAGTAAATTCATGTACATAAATGATAATAAGACACAGGTTGTGACAAACATGAAGTTCATGTCGGAACTATTTTTGGTTGAGGCGTTGCTCGTAAGAAGCTGTCAGTCACTGGAATCAAAATTTTGTTGCCCGCTTCGGAAGGAAATTTTAATTTACATATAGATTTAAGTTTAGAAAAATATGAAATCAAACTGACCCATTGTTTAAATGAAAGAGCTTTGTACCTCAAACCCTGTATCTATCCCAAAGGATAAACACAAGACTTGAGGATGAGACTCGATGAAATAAACTAAGAAATATATGACATTCGTTTGGTCCGCGAAAATAATTTATTTATCGAAAATTTCCCCTATTTAATATGAAAAATTAAATAGTGTTTATGTTAAGCTGGGTTCGGACAAGCTTCCTATAAGCGTAAGCCTCTATATTTAATTACATCTTAGATAACTGAAGTCACCTAAGAAAACTCTCGATAAAAATCAAGAAATATTATCTTCAAGGAGGTCAAAGGATAGGACTTTTCAATGATATCAGACAAAGACGTGTGAAAAGAGATTGGTTCAAATTTGGAACATTTATTGTAGAATCCAAAGGAGGAAGAACTAGGAGATGTCACAGATCCGAAGGAGAACCTCGATGACTTCCTAGTCTATCTTATTATTTGGCTTCATTCTTGAGGAGAAATTTATTTGAGTTTTTCATCCTGCCAATTTTATTAGTCATGACTTACATTCGTGTGAAACGATCGCACAAATAGTCTGTAAGATGTGAGGATTTAGGTCGTGATAAACGATAACCTCGGAATCCTAAGACGAGTTCGGGCTTAGATTGTACAAAAGAGCTATGCAAAGGCCTAAAGATAAGGTGAGGATTTATGTTGCATAAGCAAAAAACCTCGAAATCCTACAGCTTTTTATTTAATTCTAAGGAAATGGTTTAGCTAAGGAAGACATGTTTTGCTGTTGAAGATGACCGTGCTGCCCACAATGCCAGCTCCAAACTCCATGTCGTAGCAAGTTTAAGTTTTCTAGGGTGTCAAGTTATGATGTCAAATCAGATGGCCCTATGGTTAAAGTTTTTTAAATGTTATGAGGCATGTTAAAGTTGATTAGAGCGACGCCAGTTAGGATCCTACGGTTTCATCGTTTCTTAAAGTTGATTAGAGCGACGCCAGTTAGGATCTTACGGTTTCATCGTTTCGGTACCACTATTTTCTATTGGATTCACTTAGTCCAAATAAATTTACTAAACTCAAACTCAACTTAATGAGTTACATACTTCCATTTAGCCCGTGGGAAGCCTCTTTAGCAACTGTAGGTTACCTCCTCCGAGGGATTCTCGATCATCCGATAGAGACTTCTTAATGTAGTTGTAATTGTTGTTTCGTGATGTTTGTGATTAAATTTTGAGTTATTTTATATTTTGAATGTTGTGGATGTGATTTTTATCTTGGTTGATTTTAATGTTGGTTTTGGTTTTAGTTTTGGTTTTGTGGCTATTCTAGCAATTTTGATTTTTATGCAGGGTGGCATTGTTGTTTAGCATGCATGCTTTGTAAACATAAAAAGTACAGTATGAAAATACAAGAAAAATGACACTGTTAACTATAAAAAGTATACTTGGCGAGTCTTCCCATTCCACCACCTAAAACTCAAAATGCCTGTGAGAGCATTTTATGTGAAGCGGAAAAGTAAGGTTTCAGTGATCTACTCAACCCTAGGTCAAATCTTGATGGGCTCCTATTAATTTGATTAAGGATGATTTTTGTTAAGCAAAGCATATTAAGTTTAGTAGACCTCCTGAGGTATCCAGCAGGTCTGAGAAAGAAGCAGGTCCATGCTTTCCTTTCTCTACTTTGTGAAAAGTCCCGAGGTCTTTTTAAACTTATTATGTTGCTTAATAACCTATCCTGTAAATACCTTTAATGCTCAATGAACATTGATATTTCAATTATCCTTAAGAGTAAGGTAATTATCACTTATAATTTAATTTGAGGATTATGCGGGTAAATACCCTTAAAGGGGCAAGTTAATGTTATCAAGACACTTCGCCAACTTTTTAATTTGGGCTTGTAGTATTTTAGAAATGTTCAATTTTTAATTATTTTCACTTTTCTAATCCTCATTTAACCAAAATTGTTTTAGTCGAGGTCACTACTAAGTCATTTAGACTTTTGATAGATGTCTTAGTTATATATATATTTTTTAAAAAAAGTTGAATTTTAAATGATGACGACAATTCATTTTTTTTTTCTTTGAAAGTCATTTGAACATCAAATAGGGGTGTTAAATTAGTGAGTTATCAACACCCAAATTCCTGAGTTATCAACACCCAAAATCATACCCCTAAGTCTAGGATCATTTAGTTGACTAGACTTTTGAATTTTAATAATTTAAAAAAATTATAAATTTATCCTTTAATTGAAAGAAGTGAGATTAATTTCTACCAATTAATCCCTTGTGTTTCAATCAAATGGTTTTAATCAAATGTGTTAATTAAGATCAAAGGTTGCCTATTTCCCTTTCTTGAATTATGCCTAAATGTTAATTAATGCTAAAATTTGAAAATTATGTCTAATACTTCATAATTCATCAACTTTAATTCAAATTACTTTAAAATTTGTATCCCACCTCACTCGTGGGTCAATTAAGACATCAGAGGAGAAAATGTGACTTTTCAAATTTTAATTTAATTTATATTAATTTCAATTTAATTTATATTATTATTTATATGCAAGAATATGATTTTTCAAAGAAAACTCTAATATGATTTTTAAAAGTAAATTCAATAACTTGACCAAGACAAAGCCTAATCACTTGAAATTTTTACTGGAGGTAGACTTAGACTACGAAACACTTAGACCAAATTTCATGATTTTTTGAATTTTATTTGAATTATTAGAATTATTTTAAGTTATGGAGCATTTATTAATTATAAAATATTTTAAATGTGGAAAAATAAGTTTTTTATTTTAATTAAATATTTCTGAGATCAAGGAACTCAGAGAAACAAATTTCACATTTTTCTGATTTTTTTTTTGAATTGTTAGGATTAGTTTAGTGAAAATCCATTTTTAGACTTTAAAAATTATTTTAAGCTTCAAAATCCAATATCTACACTTAAAAAATTAGGAAAAATAATTCAATTGTTCCTAAGTGCTTAATAAACAATTTAGAACATTTTCATGAATTTTATTATTTTTTTTATTTTTTTCATTTTTTTTAATTGTTTAAATATTAAAGAAATGCTTAAAAATGGAATTTTTATTTTGAATTACAAATTTATTTTTATAAAATTTATCTGATTCCAGAGAACTCCAAAAAGTAATTTTTATAATTTTTTTAGTTATATTTTAATTGTTAAAAATCATTTTATTGTTAAAAATGACATTTAACTTAGAAAATTAATTTGAGTTATCAAATGAGCTCCAAATATTTTGAAATTTTTATGGAGAATTCTCTAAACTTCAAATTATAGTGGAGATTAAAAATCAAGTAATTTAGATGTTTGTGTTTCCTAAAATTAATTTTCTTTGCGTTTTAGGATTTGTGAAAATTAGGTGTATTCTTAATGACTTAACCCATGCAATAATTTCCAAAGGGTTCTCTAGCCACAATGAACCTTCCAAAATTTTCTTTGATTTTTCTAAGCAACATGCTGATTATTATGATTAATTTATGCAAATAATAGACATAAACTTGAAAAATATGGATCTTTGTCTTGAGGTCTTCCATGACTTTGGAAAAATCAGAGAATGGTCCCCAAGACAGAGGCAACAACATGCCAAAATTTTAAGCCATGGTGAAATGCTTACATGCATAGAGAATTAAAAGACTCAAAACACTATTTAATTAATTAAAAATAAAATATTCATCAACTAAATTTCAAACCATTTCCACATTATTCTCCTTAGTTCACTACGCAAAAAAGTATTTTTATTTTATTATTGTGATTTTTCTATACCATGATATGAATTTTTAAACTTAGGGATCATTTTCTGATTTATTTAATTCCCTATTTATCTATTTAAACGCACGGCGCCACCTCATCCTAGGTAGCTCCAAACGACGACGCGCGCGCTCTCATTCGTTACGCTTTCCACCTTGGCATGCCACGCGGCCCGCGGTTCACACACCGAGAGTTCATCCGGCTAGATCTCGACCGTTAACGAGATAAACGTGCGATCGGACAGCTCCCCATCATTGTCCCCAAATAGGCTAACCCGTGGCCGTTAAGAATAAAGATCTCACTCATTTCTCCACCAAATGACCTCGGGTTTGATTTTATAGACTCGTCTAAGTGTGATCGTCTAAGTGTGACGAAAAAAATGTCATTAAATTAACTCTAATTAAATGGAGAATCAAAATAGGCTTGAGAAGAGGGGAAGTTCAATACCTTTGCTCCGAGAAGGAAAGTTTCAATCAGAGGTGCTCGGCGGGTTCGTAGAGGTCCAAGGAGGCTAAGGATTGAGCCTCTGGTCGTGGTGAATTGTCTAGACCCGAATTTGATCAAGGCCGGATTTGGGTGTTGGTCTTGAGCTATCCTAGAGGCCCTGTATAGGGAGGATTTGGCAGGGCTTTGTCTTTGTTCAGTGTGGTGATGGTGTGGGTGAGTTTAATTTAGATTTGGTGCACTGTGGAGCTGTGGTGGAGGATGTCTTGTCTCCGGCAAGGACTTGAGCTTAAAAATTGAGCTCTGGCAAGGGGAATTTGGGCAATGGAGTGGTTGGGTTGCACTATGGAGGTCTCAAGGAAGCTCAGGGAGTGATTTCAGAGGGTGTCCTTAAGAATTTTTCAGCACACCTTCCATGGCCATTGAGGTGGTACACCTTCCATGGCCATGGAGGTGGAGGGTTTATAAAAATGGCTTAGAGTGGCTCTGTGGGCAAATGTATGGGTGCAAAGTGTTCCCTATGTGGAGATGCTTATGTGGAGGGCAGAGAAGCTCTAAATTTAAAATGGGGTGAGGTGGCCTCAAGCTTTGAATTAGGTTTATTTTTTTAGGGTGGCTCACGGTTTTGGCTCCTCCGGTGATTAGGCCGGCCGACAAGGCTAGGGGAGGTGGCCAGGAGGTCAGGTGAGCCAAGAGAATCTGTCACAACAATTTATTTGGGCAGGTGTTTAGTTTTGGCAAAAATCCCTTAGTCTTAAGAAATTTTGGAAATAAATCCCTTGATTTGGGGATCCCTCGGTCCATGGCTTATTTGGGTGGTTCCATGGGGTTTGGCCTGTTCAATAAGGTCCAACATTTTCAATAAGGTCCAAAATTTGGTGTCCAAAATTTGGTTGTGGTGGTTTTGCCTTGACTAATTTGGCTAGATTGCGTCAACTTTTGGTGAAGGAGTCAATGTAGGTCAATTTGACTAAAGCTTGGGTTTGGGCTAGGCTAACCATGACCTTGAGCTCAATTGATTGATCAACATTGTGTAAATGATTGTAATGAAAATTTTTGGTGAAGGATTGAAGTGATTTTGAGTTCAATTAGGGGTTCAATTTGAGGGATTTTGGAATTTTGGTCACTTTGAGCATATATAATTTGGAGGATTTTGATCATTTGGTCAATTTAGGCATGTTGGGCTAGACTTGGGCCTAGATTAGAATAGGCTTGGGCTATGTCCAAATTGATTATTTAAAATGGTCAATTGGAATATCATGAAGAGTTTTCAATATAAATTGGGTACCAATTAAGGTAATCAATTTGGTGGAATTTTGAGACATGGCCAACTTAGGGCAAAATTGGGGATTTTTTGGATTTGGGTTGAAATCAAATGAAATTGAGGCTTCACCAAGGCAAATTGAAGGTCAATCAAGGCATTCACCAAGGCAAATTGAAGGTCAATTTTGATGTGTAGGAGTGTTATGAAGAGCTTAGGATTCAAATTGAGACCAATGGAGTAGGCCATGGTGTTCAATTTGGTGGAACGAAGTCATAGGGCTAAAATTGAGGATTTGACGTTTAGTTTGGTGAGATTAGGTCATGTGACCAAAATTGGGGGTTTGGCATATACTAAAATTGGTTGGTTTATATTGGTCATATGGAAGGTGAATTCGAGTTTAGGATTGAAATTGGGGGATATTGGGAACAAATTGATGGACATTTGAGGTAAATTTAGGGGAAATTGGGCCTTTAAAGACATTTTGAAGGTTTTGGTCGAAATAGTCAAATTGGTCAATTTGGGTCATGTAGTAGTTAAGAAAAATGAAATTGAGAATATTTGGAAGATTTTGGTAATTTTTGGGATTTTTTGGAATTTTTGAAATTTTGGGCTAAGGAGGGGCATTTTAGTAATTTTGCATTTTTGGTGATTTTGGTTAATTTGGATGTTTTCAAAGGGTTTGAAATGATTTTTGAGCAGATTTGGGTATTTTGGGTAAATTTGAGAATTTTTGCCAAATTTAGGGTTTCAAGGGTACTTAGGTAATTTGGGAGAGTTTAGGGGCAAAAAAGCCAAGTTGGGTATTTTTGGTAGAATTGGGGTGCCAACCACCATAAATGAGCTATGAACCAATGGAAACCCTATTTGGGTCCTCCATGTACTGGTCTTAGCTACACCCTAGTCTAGGGCCAGTGGCTTTAGAGGACCATTTACATGAGTCTCCTAAAGGATTAAGGGATCAAAGTTAAGAAATTTTGGGTTTGTATTTGTGAGTACCTTAGCTCCAGACCAACACCCAGGGTCAACCCTAAGATCAAGCAGTCCTACTACTAAGTACTAGAGGTTAAGACCAACATGTGGAACTTCAAGTTGAGTAGAGAAGAGGGTATAATTTCTAATATTGAGGGTTCCTTTTCTAGTTTTCTAAGAATAGTCAACAGGAAAGTCCTATGGCTAGACCTTAGGATACTAAAGCAGAAAAAGCTAAACCTCAGCCAAAAGTGAGGTCAACAAATCAACCCCCAATAGGCGTGGTGTGTCTGGTAAGCACACCGCGTGTATTGGCATTGACCGATGTGATCAACAAAACCAATGCAAACTTCTAAGCAGTAGACCTCAAAGGAGGTGAAGAATTGTGTGTGTTATTTGTTTTTGCTGGGGAATTGGCAAGTGAATATTTGATCGAAGTTAAGAAGTAGGAACTCTCACTGGGGATTGGAGAGTTGGTTTTGAGTTATCAGATTTCAGGTGTTCATAGAGGATGGGAATTAGTATGTAAGTGCTGATCCCGAGGTGGAAATTGAAGTTTAGGTCTTGATTCCAAAAAGAGAGTCGGAATTTAGGTACCGACCTCGAAAGAAGGGAACTAAAATTCACCAATTGATCCCAAAATGAGAATTGAAACTTAGGTATCAATATTAGGAGAGAGTCGGAAGTTAGGTACCAAACTTGAAAGGAGGGAATCAGAATTTGGGTATTGACCTCGAGGTGAGAGTTGCAATTTAAGTGCCAATTTTGGAATGAGGGTCGGAAGTTAGGGACCGATCTCAAAAAGAGGAAATCATAAGTTAGGGACTTATTCCAAAATTAGAATTGAAAGTTAAGGATCAATCTGAAAAGAGAGTCGGAAGTTAATGACCGACATCGAAAGAAGTGAATAAGAAGTTAGGGACTATTTATAAAATGAGAATTGAAAGTTAATGATCAATCTCGAAGGAGAGTCGGAAGTTAAGGACTGACCTCAAAAGAAGTGAATGAAGTGAATCAGAAGTTAGA
>NW_018250794.1:0-5120 GCF_001263595.1 Phalaenopsis equestris | reverse complement strand
TTCTAAAATGAGAATTGAAAGTTAATGATCAATCTCAAAAGAGAGTCGGAAGTTAAGGACCGACCTCAAACGAAGTGAATCAGAAGTTAAGGACTGATTCTAAAATGAGACTTCATCAATCTCAAAAGAGAGTCGAAAGTTAAGGACCGTCCTCGAAAGAAGTGAATCAGAAGTTAGAGGCAGATTCTAAAATGAGAATTCATCAATCTCAAAAGAGAGTCGGAAGTGAAAGTTAATGATCAACCTCGAAAGAAGTGAATCAGAAGTTAGGGACTGATTCTAAAATGTGAATTCATCAATCTCAAAAGAGAGTCGGAAGTGGAAGTTAAGGATCAACCTCAAAAGAAGTGAATCAAAAATTTGGGATTGATTCTAAAATGAGAATTGAAAGTTAATGATCAATCTTGAAAGAGAGTCAAAAGTTAAGGAGTGACCTAGAAAGAAGTGAATCAAAAGTTAGGAACTGATTCTAAAATGAGAATTGAAAGTTAATGACCGAGTTAAGGACTGATTCAAAAATGAGAATTTAAAGTTAATGATCAATCAGAAGTTAAGAACTGATTCAAAAATGAGAATTGAAAGTTAATGATAAATCTCCAAAGAGAGTGTCGGAAGGTAAGGACTGACCTCAAAAAGGAGTGAATCAGAAGTTAGGGACTGATTCTAAAATAAGAATTGAAAGTTAACGATCAATCTTGAAAAGAGAGTCGGAAGTTAAGGACCGACCTCGAAAGAAGTGAATCAGAAGTTAGGGACTGATTCTAAAATGAGAATTGAAAGTTAATGATCAATCTCAAAAGAGAGTCAGAAATTAATGACCGACCTTGAAAGAAGTGAATCAAAAGTTAGGGACTGATTCTAAAATGAGAATTGAAAGTTAATGATCAATCTTGAAAGAGAGTCGGAAGTTAAGGACCGACCTCGAAAGAGGTTATTCAGAATTTAGGGACAGATTCTAAAATGAGAATTGAAAGTTAATGATCAATCTCAAAAGAGAGTAAGAAGTTAAGGACCGACCTCAAAAGAAGTGAATCAGAAGTTAGGGACTGATTCTAAAATAGGAATTGAAAGTTAATGATCAATCTCGAAAGAGAGTCGGAAGTTAAGGACCGACCTCGAAAGAAGTGAATCAGAAGTTAGGGTCTGATTCTAAAATGAGAATTGAAAGTTAATTATAAATCTCGAAAGAGGGTCAGAAGTTAAGGACCGACCTCAAAAGAAGTGAATCGAAGTTAAGGATTGATTCTAAAATGAAAATTGAAAGTTAATGATCAATCTCAAAAGAGAGTAAGAAGTTAAGGACCAACCTCAAAAGAGTGAATCAAAAGTTAAGAACTGATTCTAAAATGAGAATTGAAAGTTAATTATCAATCTCGAAAGAGGAGTCAGAAGTTAGGGACCAACCTCAAAAGAGTGAACCAGATGTTAGGGGTTGATTCCAGGATAAGGATTGAAAGTTAATGATCAATCTCAAAAGAGAGTCAGAAGTTAAATAACGACCTTAAAAAGAAGTGAATCAGAAGTTAAGGACTGATTCTGAAATTAAAATTGAAAGTTAATGATCAAACTCAAAAGAGAGTCGGAAGTTAAGGAACGGCCTCAAAAGAGTGACATATTTTTCATAGTTTAAATGAAAGAGCGATGTACCTCAAATCCTGTATTTATCCCGAAGGATAAACACAAGACTTGAGGATGAGGCTCGATCAAATAAACTAACAAAGGTATGACGTCCGTCTGGTCTGCGAAATCTTTGTATTTGCCGACAAGTTCCCCTATTTAATATAAAGAATTAAATAGGGTTTATTTTAAGATGGGTTCGGACATGCTTCCTATAAGGGCAATTGCAAACGTCCATTTGACATGTGCTAGTGAATTTGTCGCATGCAACAAACCAATTCAAGTCCAAAAGCTCTTATGTATGCGACAAGTTAATAATTACCTACAGACTCATAATTTAGTGTTGCAATAGATTGGAGTGAGAAACCTCTTGATTTGTTACTCAATCGCTCTCTTGGCACCGTATTAACTTTAGCCCAAGCCAAATCTTCTACTTGTTTTTCATCATGGTTTAGAATAACAACATCATGAATTTCACTATTAAATGGGAAGTTGCACTGAAGGCACTTATTTTTGTATCTCAAAACTCTAGTGGGTTTTCATCAAAACCATCATACTATTCTGATTGATGCCATCCTTTGAATATTTTTTTTTGTTTGTTTAACTCAATAACATCTACTATCTGCCTAATTTGTTGTTGAATGTGTGTTGATGGTATCATTTCATGTATCTAAACATAATTTAGTTTGGTAGCTCGCCAATAACGTGCAGTTAGTTGAGTATGTGTCTGCTCTCAACTATTAATGTTAGACACTGGTGACATTCCAATAGTAGTAGTGATGATCAACTTTTGCATATTACCAAGGTATTTGATGTTTCATTATTGTTGAATGTATTGATCTTTGATAGTGAGCTTAACCAAATAAGAGAGTAGTTCATTTGTGTTGTGTTCATCTTGTAATTCTCTAATCAGGACAATATTTGTTTATGATCTTCTGTTATGAATTTCATGTCTGCCACAAGTTATGTCATGTTGTCATTTATGTGTATATCAATTTGCTCGAGCTGCTAGAATTTCAATAACATGTGTGTCTAGTCCTACATAATAATAATTAGAAAAAATTTGCATGATTGAAGACTATCCTTAAAGAGAACACAATTTTTATCTTTCTATAAGAAACTTCAAATACAATGAAATATATAAAAACATTATTTTTAATACAATAAGAAAAAAAAAAAAATGAAATGAAAGTAAACCTTACACTACAATAGAGCATTTGAGCCTCTTAAACAGAGAGGAATTATGTAGTATGTTATAAACTAAATAGTTTTTATGATTTAATATAAACTTTTCAGTGAAGAAAATGAACGAAGAAATTTATAGGCTTGAGAAATTTTGAAAATACGGACGAGGGAGCTAAGGTTGTAATAGGGTTAAGTCGAGCCATTTATATCATAGTTTGGACTTGACTTAGTGGAGTTATAAGTTATTGATATTCGGCTTGAGCTTGTTTTGAGTTTTACATATTGTTCAGGCTTGGCTTGTTATTTTTTTAAACTTGAACTTAATTTGTTTATGATAATTAAAGGAATATTTAAAAGAGCTAATAAACGAGCTAAAAATTCGAACGGTTTAGATTTACAAATTAGAACTAAAATAAAAAGTTTAACAACTCTAAATAAATAAAAATTTTGAATAAATAATACAAACAAATTAACTAACTCAAATGTTGTCATTCAGTGTCTGTAATAGATATATTCTTATAAGATTGATTTGTAAGATATAAATAATTCAATCAAGAGCAAAAAAATTTAAATGAACCAGTAGTACAAAGTAACACATATTATGATAATATTTATGAGTCAATTATAGATAAGATTGAGAAAAATAAAACACAATCAGATCAACCTTTATAAAAAAGAATGAACAAAAAGTAATATTAGAATTCCATCATGTTAATTTTCAAGTAGTTAATAATCAATAATAAAATAAATATGTAATTAATCTAAAAATATTATTGATATAATAATATATTGCCTTTAATTATATAATTAAATAAATAACTAATTGAATTTTATTTAAGTAGTATGTCATGTATGATAAGTGTTATATTCGAGCATAATATCGAGTTTTTAAAAAATTACTTGTTGAACACCAAACGAGTTTGTTCGTGAACATAAATGAACAAGTTTAGCTATATTCGTATTTAGTTTATTTAATATTCGAGTTTTTAGAAAATTTTCAACTCGTTTATTTACTAATTTGAACGAACATGTTCTAGTTTTATCGAGTCGAGTTCAAATTATTTGCCGAGTACATTTGTTCATTTACAACCCTAGAGAAAACAACGATTTTCATGTTCTTAAATTTTGAGTGTCTATAATATTTTTTTTTTATTATAATATAAAAGAGATCGACATTGAAAAACTTTATATGGTTAAATTTTAGAATAATTTTATATTGTTAAAAATTGGGCTGTCAGAAAAGCTTGTTGTTCGCAAACACTTCATGCTCGGATCGTCAGGGAGTTCGTGTTCGATTCGTTTGATAACCAAATGAGACGAACACAAACATTTTTTTCATTCGGTTTATATACGAACCAAATATGTTCGGTCATTTGTTTGATTGTGTTCGAATCGTTATTGTTTTAAAATATAAAATACTTTAAAATAATTATATATAAAAAATTTATCATATTTTAAAAATAATTATATACTCTAAAAGTTTATCATATTTTAAAAAACTAAATCCTATAAACTATAATTTGATTTTCAGATTCGCCTCTTAGTTTATATTAAATTTTATAATTTCGTATTTATCTCTTAGCTTAAATTTTTTTATAATTCTTTTAGATTTATTTAGTTTCTTTGAATGAAACATAATTTTTGGGAGTGAAATCTCGCATATTGCCTCTAAATCTGAAATTTTTATGGATGAGATATGATATTATGTTTTTATTGTAATCTGTTCTTCGACTATTTTGCAGTTATGTTACGATTCATGCAGGTTTAAACATTAATTTCTTATAGACTTAAGCTTTTGAAAGAATTTGAACAATTCGAACAATACAAACAAATTTGTAAGATTTCAAACAATTAAAATAATTCAAAAAATTCGAATAATTCGAAGAATTCAAACATTTCAAACGTATCTCAAACAAATCAAACCGAACATGAACAGTTACCTCACGAACAATTTCAAACACGAGCCTATTTCAAATACATATTATTTCAAACGAATTGAATACGACATGTTTCGTATTCGGTTCGTTTCCACCCAAAATTAAGAAGTTATTTGTTGAACAATTTTATCTTATTATTATTATTTTTTCCAATAAAAAAAAAGTAAATAAAAAACGGTGAAGCGGACGTGGGGGAGTGTTTCGGGTTTCGGGCTTAGGGCTTCGGATGGATAACGCATTGCTATTTGACGTCTTCCTCTTCTTTGGCTAGAAATTAGATATTCCCTCCGCCAAATCTCCCGCTTCTTCCTCTCCGTCCGCCAGACCGCTCGCCTCGCTTCTTTTATTTAGGGCGGGGCAGGTTAAGGAGGGATGGGAGTT
>NW_018250793.1:0-546 GCF_001263595.1 Phalaenopsis equestris | reverse complement strand
GTCTGCTTTTATCAAGGGTAGGGATATTACTGATAGCATCCTTTTAATACAGGAGATCATTGAAAATTTGGACAAAAAATGTAGGGGTGAAACATCGTCCTCAAATTGGACATTAAGAAAGCTTTTGATACTATAAGTTGTGACTTTATTATACATATTTTGCAGGCTAAAGGCTTCCAACAAGACTTTTTCTCTCCTATTCAAAGGTGGCTCATAAACAATAGCTATAGTGTGATGGTTAATGGTAAAGCTCGTGATTTTTTTAATGCTAACAGGGGCATTAAATAAGGTGACCCCCTCTCACCCACTATTTTTATCATTTCGTTTGATTATCTCTCTAAGGTTATCAATAAGTTGCATTATGATCATGCTTACATACAATATTCTCACCAGTCCAAAATTGTGGTGAGTCATCTTTCTTATGCAGACGATGTTATTTTGTTCTTAAATGCTAGCAAACGTGCTATCAAAGCTACCATGTCTTTGTTGATAGACATTCAAAACACGTCTGGAATGATGTTCAACTTGGCAATATGCTCCATTTAT
>NW_018250792.1:149736-155799 GCF_001263595.1 Phalaenopsis equestris | reverse complement strand
ACAAGTTATTGGGTTGCGTATTTGCATTGATTATAAAAAATTAAACAGTGTCACCAAGAAAGATCACTTCTTTTTGCACTTTTTAGATCAGATAGTAGATAGACTTGCTAGGCACAAATATTTTTATTTTTTAGATGGATATACCGGTTACCATCAAATTTTTATTTCTCATATTTAGTAAGTTAATTGATGATGGATTGGAAGTATTTATGGATGATTTCTCTGTATTTGGAACAACATTTGACGCATGTTTAAATTACCTTGAAAAAGTTTTAGAGTTATATGAAAGAACTAATTTTGTACTGAATTGGGAGAAATGTCAATTTATGGTTGCAGGAGTAATTGTGTTAGGGCATAAAATTTCGGAAGATGGTATGGAAGCAGACCCTGCAAAAATTCAAGTTATATCTAAACTAACACCTCCTACTAATGTAAGAGAGGTTAGGAGTTTTCTTGGACATGTTGCATTTTACAGGCGTTTTATTAAAGATTTTTCAAAAATTACCAAACCTCTATGCCAACTTTTAGAAATGGACAAAATTTAAATTTGCTGAAAGCTGTTTAAATGCCTTTGAGTTATTAAAGGAAAAATTAATCACAACCGCTATTATAGTTTCACCTAACTGGGAGAATCCATTTGAACTGATGTGTGATGCTAGTGATTATGCTATTGGAGCTGTTCTTGGACAAAGGTATGAAAAGATTTTTAAATTTGTATACTACACCAGTAAAACTCTTAATGATGCACAAATTAACTATACTCTTACTGAAAAAGAGTTGCTAGCCATTGTGTATGCTTTAGATAAATTCAGATCTTATTTAATTGGAGCTAAATATGTTGTGCATACCGATCACTTTGCTATTAAATATGTGATGCAAAAGAAGGATGCTAAGCAAAGGTTGACTAGATGGATACTTTCGATGCAAGAATTTGATCTTGTGGTTATTGATAGAAAGGGAACTGATAACCAAATTGCTGATCATTTGTCAAGATTAGAAAACCAAGAACCATCTGACACTGACAATGAAATTACAGACAGTTTTCCTAGTGAACAACTTTATAATATTAATGAGTGGAAAATACCATGGTATGCTGATATTGTTAATTATATTGTAAGTAATATTTTGCCACCTATGCTGACACTGCAACAACAAAGGAAATTTATTCATGATGCAAAAGCATATTTTTGGGATGAGCCTTATTTATATAAATAATGTAAAGATCCGATTATCAGGAGATGTGTGCCTTATGAAGAAACTGAGCTAATCATTTAGAAATGTCATGATTCTAAATTTGGAGGACATTTTGGGATTGATAAAACTCCTTATAAAATTTTACAAGCTGGATTTTATTGGTGTACTATCTTTAGAGATGTTTATAGATACATAAAAACTTGTGATCAATATCAACGAGTAGGCAATATATCTAGAAGAAATGAAATGCCTCTGAATTTCATGTTAGAAGTTGAGATCTTTGACGTTTAGAGATTAGATTTTATAGGACCAATTATTACTTCATTTGGAAACTTATATATATTAATTGCGGTGGACTACGTTTCTAAGTGGATTGAAGCATAAGATTTACCTCGTTGTGACACTAAAAGTGTTTCAAGATCTTTAATGAAAAATATTTTCACTAGATATGGAATGCCTAGAATGATTGTCATTGACGGAGGATCTCATTTTAGGAATAAATACATTCAAAGATTGGCAGAAAAATTTAATATTATTCATAGAATCTCTGCTGCCTTTCATCTTCAAACCAATGGGTTAGCTGAAGTTTCTAATAGATAGATTAAACAAATACTTGAAAAGACTGTAAACCCTAGTAGAATAGATTGGCCCACTAGATTGGATGCACTAGATTGGATGCCGCGTTAAGGGGTTATAGGACTGCTTATAAAACTCCTATTAGAATGACCTCATATTGGATCAAATTTGGAAAAGATTTCACTTATTAATGGATTGGAGCATAAAGTATATTGGGCGATTAAAGAATTCAATTATAATTTAAAAGATGCTGGTAAGAAGAGATTGTTACAATTAAATGAATTGGAAGAATTAAGAAATGAGTCTTATGATAACGACATAATTTATAAGGAAAAATTAAAGTTATGGCATGATTGGAAGATTAACCAAAACAACTTTGAACCAGGAACAGAAGTTTTACTTTACAACACTAGGCTAAAGTTATTTCCTAGAAAATTGAGTTCACGTTGGTTAGGACCCTTTACTGTGACTCAAGTTTATACTTACGGAGCTGTTAAAATTGAAAATCAAAAGATGAGAAATAGATTTTACAGTAAATGGACAAAGATTAAAACCATACTATGGGGGGTAAGAGACCAAATTTTAAGACCAAATTTTAAAGAGGTTTTGCCAAATTTTAAAGAGGTTTTGATGATCAGTCAACCTGAATGACACCTGAATAGGTCGGGTTGACGACGTTAAACCAAGTGCTTCAAGGGAGGCAACCCAGATTTATCTTTATTTATCTTTACTTTTATCACCCAGATTTATCTTTACTTTTATCGCGATTATAGTAGCTTTTATTTGAAATTATCATTAGTTTGTTGTAGTATTAAGCTCTATTGCTCTTATTTACCCTTGAAATATCTTAAAATTGGATCCATGAAGAAAAATTAGAACGCATTCGGACCAGAGCAAAACTGTGCAAATTTTGCCTTGGGCGTTGACGGCGCCCTCGACGCCGCCGATGGTGCCCTCGACGCTGCCGACGCCGCCCTCGACGCCGCCAATAACACCCTCGAAGCCACTGATGGCGTGTTTTTCCCGAGAGTCCAGACAAAATTAACACCAAGGTGCGACGATGGCGCCATCGACCCCGCTGACGGCGAGACCGGCGAATTGGCGGCTACTTGGGTTAAAATGGCAATTTTTGGCAGTTTTTGGGCGGGAATTGTCTTTTTAAACTAAAAAATTCCATTTATAGTTCTTATTTTCCCTCCAAAAATGAAGTGAAACTCCGCCAATTTCATTCCTAGGGCTTCCAATTCCCCTGATAATCCTAGAGTGTGAGTTTTCAATCGGCGAAAGTTTATTAGTGTGGAAGCACAGCGAATCTACAACAAGTTACTGAAGAAGAAAATATTGATCAAGGAATGAGGATTCGTAAATCACGGATTGAATAATCCCACGATGGATATTGAAGAAACGATAGTGCGACGAAGATGGGAAGTGCTGTGCTACACTACCACCGCCGTGGTTATTCCAGTGGTGAAAGAAGTTTATGCAAATTTACATGGAATCAACCAAGGAGTTGTTTATGTACAAGGAAGATGGATCACTTTCACTCCTGCACGGATCAACAAATTATATATGATAGAGAATGTTCCTGTCTGCCACTATTCCAATTTCATCCCAACGAGAAACCAGATGAATGAGATTTACGAATATTTAACGGACGAAACAGACGACTGGGAAACAAGAGAAAACATGTATGTTAGTTTTTCTGTGACATTCCTAAATCCCGTTTCAAAACATTCACTTTTTTATTTCAGCGAAATTGTTACCGACAATGAAAATCAGTAAAGTTTCTAAAGAAAGTGCCATTTTGAATTATTGCAGTGAAAGGGGACTGAAAGGGGACTGTCGATTGATATTGGATCTATAATTGTGAAGTCGGTTTTGGGCCTGATCGTTCATGGATCAACTTATGGGCTTGGACACCCCTCCACAATTTTCTCACTTTGCAGTCAGTTCCAAGTGTCCTATGAAAATTGGGAAAAGGTACTGCTACCTTGGAAGCCTTTGGACCCAACTGAGAGATTCCCAGTTTTTGAAGATGAAAATGACATGGCCATTATAGTAGATCAAACATCTCAAAATTCACTACCAGTTCAACCCTTAGTCCCTGATAAGTCACTCGTGATCCTGCGTTGAATCAAGAAATTGGAAAAGGAGGTACAAAATGTCATGAATTTGATTAATAATATCTCCAATTTCTTCGATCATCTAGACTGGAGGATGAAAGAACATTTCAAGCACTCTGAACATTTAGAAGATAACTTAATACGACTAATGAGGAGGATGAAATTAATAGAAGAGGATTCTACTGAAGAATTTCATTCCAACCCTTATACAACCTCTTCGTTCATGTGCAATCAATGGGTGATCTCAGAGGAGTATCGAGTACCGAGTTTGAGGACTAGTAGATTTATATTACTACCTATGTGTCTATCTATGTATTTTGATTTGAACTATGCATTTGCTTTGCTTTAGAATTATGCTTGTGGATCTCTGTATATTTGAGACTAAGCATAGGATGTTTTCTTTTTAGCGTTTTGAGTGTTGTGGCTTGGATTGCGACACTGAATTAACGTTTTGAGGTTGAGAAAATACCAAACTTAGGTGTGTTATGTAACGTACATTGTACCCCTTAGAATTTATATATAAATGCGATGTTTTGTGTTGTGAAAGTTTATATGTGCTAAGTACATCATTTAGTCACTTAAAATTATGTCTATAATGATTAAAAAGATGTCGTTAAGGCTTGAAATTGATTGAAATTGCAAAAAGCCAGAATTTGGGCAAAATCAATAGAGCCCGCCGGCAGCGCCCTCGACGCCTCCGACAACGAGATTTTCCCAAGATTTAGGATTTTAATTCCAATAGAGCGCGTCGACAGTGCCATCGACCCCGCCGACGGTGAGCTCACAAAAAAAACCTTTAACCATGATTTTGACCAGTCAACCGCCATTATTCATCATCCCCTTCCTCCTAAAAAAGCCATTTTTGACCTAGGGCTTGAAACATCTTTGATTGGGAGGAGATTTCAAGGCTTTTTTACACTGAAATTGATCATCTCTAGGTAAGAGTTTAACTCTAAGCTAAAAATATTTGATTTTCACCATGGATTTCTTCCACATTGAGGAGATCCGAAAAATTTGAGTATGTGAAAAAAAATTTTGGGAAGAAATTCATGGATCTTAATGTTGAACTCTTTAAATTACCATTGGAAGCCATGATTTGTATATTTGAAGTAATTTTTGGAATTTTTTTATAATTTGATTAGATTGAAATGGCTCCACGTCAAAAGAGAAGAGTTGAGTTCGACGAGTCTCACTTCATCAATGCGATGGCTCAATCAAAATTTACTTCCATATTTAAAGGAAAAAAGTGCATACAAGATCGAGTTCTTGAAAGTCCGGGAGGAGAAATCAAACTAGTTATTACCGAAAGGAGGTGGGAAAACTTTTGTTACAGCACCAATAAAGCTGATGAAAATGTTGTGAAGGAGTTCTATGCCAATGTTATTTATTCTGATGACGGAGTCGTTCAAGTGCGTGGATTTCCTGTTGAGTTTACTGCCACCTGCATCAACGCTTTTTATGAAGTCCCGGACTCTTATAGCTGCCAATATGAATCCTTTATTACAATGGAAGGCCCCCTTAATGATGTGATCAACTTTCTCACTGATGGGAAAGGAACGTGGAAGATTAAACAACGAGAACGGATAAATTTTTCTGCTTCCATGCTGAATGTCACCTGTAAGGCAAGACACTATTTTATTTCCTCTACTCTGTTACCGACCTATCACCATAGTGAGGTAACTAGAGATAGAGCTATTGCGAATTTATGTATTCAGAATAATAGAACTATAAATGTGGGGAGAATTATTTTTAAGAATATATTGACTACAGTGAGGAGTGAGACTAGTGGAGGTCCTGGACATCCTGGACTTATTTGTACAATTTGCAAACTTTATGGAGTAGAATTTGGAGATGAAGAATGGGTTTATCCTATGAAACCCATTAGTAAAGCTAATTTGAAGACTTATGAATCCCATGAGAAATGGAGAACTGGGAGTAGAAGTCAAGAACCTTCTACTAGTAGAGATGTCCCATCTACAAGTTATGACCTTCCACATTCTAGTTCCCTAACTCTGAATGACTTGATGAATGAGTTGACCTTGCCGCGAAAGAGCATAGAATTAATAAATGAAAGGATTGGAGGTTTAGAATGTCGACACCATTACGATAGTGAGTACCTTCAAAGGCATTCAAATTTTGAGGTAGCCTATTATGAAGCTCAGGCCCAACA
>NW_018250792.1:147382-149471 GCF_001263595.1 Phalaenopsis equestris | reverse complement strand
CATGTGTAGTTTAATAGATGTTGAGTAGTATTTTGTGGATTGTAATGTAATGTGATTTTTATTTTCACATTTTAATTGTAATTGTTTTGTTTAGTTTTGTGTTTGTGTTAGGAAATATTGTGCTTGTTTAATGTTTTAGTTTTATACTTATTTCAAAATTTCATTACCCAGAAATTTTTCTAATAATTAATATGTGTAGAAAGCACCTAATATTACAAACCACGTGAAGTAGAAATGTTGAGAAGGCCTGCAAAAATTTCAGAATGATGAAATTGCCTACATAACTGAGGTATGATTTATATTTATAGTTTTTCTTTCCGCATGTATTATTTCATATTTAAAAATTTAAGTTTGGGGGAGGGAAGAAAAAGATTAACTGCTAGATGACCTCTATTTTAATATTTTCAAAAAATTATTTATATGATTTTATATAGTGAATTTAATTCAGGTAACTATATTTTTGTAGACATTTAAATATTATGGTAGATTTAAAGAAATATTTTTGTAATGAAAATTAATTTTTGTAACTTAAGATATTTAATATAAGAGAATAAGATTATAGTTAACTATTTAAAGTAAAGGAAACTATATTTTGAAGTATTAAGAATTTGGAAATTCATTTTGAGAAGTATTTGAGAAGAAAAGATTGGGGCTCAATGATGTAAAAACTATGAAATATTTATAAGGTAACGAAATGCGTTAGAAAAGTAAAGTTCAAAATCATTAAAGGCTATCCAGATATAGATATCCTCACTTGAAAAAGGAAAAAGAAAGGATTTAAAACAATCCCTGAAAAGAAAAGAAAATATATAGGATTAAAAGCAATCCAAATGAAAAAGAGAAAAGAAAGAAAAAATTATGAAAGTGAGGAGAAGCTTGAGGATATGCCTAATCAAAAATTGGCTTCACTGGAGTTACCTAAAGGGAAAACCTAATACATTCCACAACTTATATTTATGGATTAGATCTTTTACTAGTAGTGTTCCCATGAAGTTCCTATCATTTGAATATTCTAAGTGACTTAATATTGCAACATATAGTCATTCTTGAAATGAATAGAAGACTAGAACTCTTAAACTTAATAAGTAGATAATCTTGTGGCTACAGAGTTAATTCAATTACTTGAATTCTTTCTAAAAATCTCACTATGATAATTATTTAAATCAAACTTATAGTATTTCTGAATTAAAACTTTACTGCAGTAGATCATAACTTTTATATAGTACTAAAATTACTTGAGGACAAGTAGTAGTTAAGTTTGGGGGATTTTAATCCAAGGAAAATATGTTGAGATTTTTATACCTATTTTATACTATTTTTAATGATATTGCACTTTAAAGATAGGTATTTTTTGATGTTTTATTGCAGGAATGATGAATTAGGGTCATTGGAGTAAAAAGATGCAAAAAGGAGCGAATTTGGAGTGAAAAGGACCAAAATGTGGAGATTTGAATTAGGCCACCGACGGCGAGTTTTTCTCGAGGCTACAGGACAAAATTCTTTAGAAGTCCGCTGACGGCACCCTTGAGGACGCCGACGACGAGCTCGACGGTTATGCCTACTTAAGTTTTGGATAAGGCCAAATTTTGAAGGGATGCTTAGGCAACTCTTGGGAAAGCTCATCCACAACTTTAATAGACTATTTTGACATAAAATTAAAGGGAGGGGGGAGAATCTAAAGAGTGAAGGAAATGCTAGAGAGAGTTCCTAGAGATTAGAAAGGTTTCAATATTGTGAAGAATTCTTTGAGAGATTGTAAGAGTGGAGGAAAAGTGAGAGATTTCTTCCTCCTTGCTGCTTCGAAGAGGAATTTTGTGGGTTGTAAAGAAAGGAAACGATTCAAAGTAACTTTGAGGAGTGTTCTTGAGAAGAAATTAGAAATAAGTTATTTACTTGTTGTAGTTTGTATGAATTTGGTTTTATATATGAATTTCGAGTTTTTTGTGTTTTCCCCGTGAGATCTGAGTAGTTTTCTCTATCTTTTTTCTTGTCTCGAGATTTGTGAAATGGTGACTTGAATTGGTGAAGCCATGAAAATATTTAAGAAATTGTCATGATCTTTTCACTTCGATCTTAATTTACTTTCAAT
>NW_018250792.1:143718-147139 GCF_001263595.1 Phalaenopsis equestris | reverse complement strand
AAGTGAGAGCCGATATCCTCCCAGCCTACCCGCATATTCAGTAAATAAGCGTAGGATTAGTCAATGTTCTTTATGTTTGGACCAAAGGGTAAAGAATATGTATGCTCCTATTTGGCACAATATAAATTGAACTAATTCACTTTATCCATTCACTATAATTTCTTGACAAGGAGAATGATGCTTTCTTATATATTGAATATCACAATTAAACCCTCATTAGTATCATTAGTTATTTAATAGTTATTAAAATTACATACTTATTTCAATTGCCTATTAGTGACAGATAAGCAAATTGAACTTCATTGTTGTGAGTATTAATTTTCTAAAATCTTAGTTCGTAGTTCTAAACCACTCCCTCTGGGATCGATATCTAGGACTCCATTAGAGCCCTATATTACTTGAGCAATACGTATACTTGCGTTGATCAGTGTGACTTTACAATTATCAAATATTTATTATGTCATATTTATCTTAAATTTTAAGCATATAAAAAGTCACTGTCACTCCTCCTTTCCCAAGCACTATTATAAATAGAATATATAATTCCAGCATCTAACCACTTTAAAATCTCTTTTTTAACAACTTCTTTTTTTTAATCTCTTTTTTAACAACTTCTTTCATTTTTGGGTTTAATCTTCTCTGAGGATCAGCTTTAGGTTCATACTTTTCATCTAATAAAATTCCATGCATACAAGTTGAAGGAGTAATTATTTTAATATCTACTAAAGTCCATTCAAAAGCATTTTTATACTTTTTCAACATCTCTATTAACTTTTCTTCCTGAATTTAAGTTAACTCGGAAGATAGAATAATAGACAATGTAGATGATTCTCCTAAAAATACATATTTTAAATTGGCAGGTAATATCTTCAATTCAAGTTCAGGTGGTTTAATAATTAAAAGAATTTATTATCATCCAGCAAGTCCGATGCTTCAAATTTGCCTTGAATATAATCCAAATCTTCTTCTTTTACTTCATCTTCAGTATCAAAAATTTCTCCTTGCTTTAATTTATCTTTGAACTCATTCTTAAGTTGCTCATTACTTAGATAATCAACTACTTCCATCCTGAAACATTCATTATCTTTTTCTATTGCAGGATATTTCATAGCTTTTGTTATATTAAATTTCACTTCTTGATCATTAACCCTTATTACTAATTCTCCTTTTTGCACATCTATTACAGCTCTCCCAGTTGCAAGAAATGGTCTCCTTAAAATAATATGGATCTCTTTATCTTCCTCCATATCCAATATTATAAAGTCTACAGGGAAAATAAATTTATCCACTTTTACTAGCACACCTTCTGTAGCTCCTTTTGCATAAGTTATTGATCGATCAGCTAAATGAAGAGTTACAGTAGTAGCAAAAATTTCTCCCAAATATAAACGTTTAAAAATTGATAAAGGCATAAGACTGATACTCGCTCCTAAATCACATAAAGCTTTTCCGTAAAACTTTTCTCCAATTACACAAGGTATAGTAAAACTACCATGATCTTTTAATTTTTCAGAAAGCTTTTTCTGAATAATAACACTACACTCTTCACAGAGTGCAACGGTCTCATGATCTGTAAAGGATTTCCAAAAATTTTGTAAATTATTTATCTTTATTTTTCTGCTTCAATCTTTGAGGAAACAGAGGTAATGATTTTTCTACAGGGACCTGTGTTTGTTCATTTTCCTATTGATTATTTTCCATTTCTTCCTTCTCTTCATCAACTTCAATTTTTCTTTGGATCCTTGTTTTAACTTCTTTTCCACTTCATAATTGAATAACTTTAATTTGCTCTTTATTTTGATCTCTTGGATTAACTTCCACGGTACTTGGAAGAATTCCAGAAGGTCTATTACTAAGTGCAGTAGCAATATGTCTTAATTGATTTTCAATATTTCTAATAGCAGCCCCTTGATTCTATATTTGATTTTCCATATTCAACATTACTTCTTCCATAGTTAACTTCTTTTCCTTAGCTTATGGGTTACGTTTGGAGTTAAATCCTAGAGGATAATAAGGTAAAAAATTAGGATTTCCTTGATTGTTTAGATATATGGATGGAATCAGCAATTTATTATAATTATTTCAGCTAAAATTAGGGTGATTTTTCCATCCAGGGTTAGAAAAGTTAGAATAGAGATTGTTATTTTGATTATTTATAGCGTTTAAAGTTTCATAAGATGATTGAGTATCAATAATCTGTCCTAGTGAATTCTCCTCTAATATTGGGGTTATTTGAGAATAATTCTCTCCCATTTAATCAATCTTTCTAGAAATAGTAGCAATTTGAGATGCCAACATAGACATTGTATCAGAATCATGAATACTAGCTACTCTCTTAGGATTTACCCTTTCAGAGGGCCATTGAAAATTATTAGTAGTCATTTCTTTAATTAAAGAATATGCTTCATCAAAAATTTTTGACATTAATGAACCACCCGCATTAGCATCTATAATAGATCTAAGCGATCCTACTAATCTATTGTAAAATGTTTGAATTATTAACCAATCTGGGTGTGGACACGTGGACACTTTCTAAGAAGATCTTTAAATCTTTTCCAGGCTTCATATATTGATTCCCCTTCAAAATGACAAAAATATGTAATATAATTTCTAAGATTAGCGGTTTTTTAGGGTGGAAAATATTTAGCCAAGGATTTTTGTGATATTTTTCCTCAAGTGCTAACGAATTTAACCAAGCCTTAGTTTTATCCCTTAATGAAAAAGGAAAAATTCTAAGCCTAACTGCATTATTAGCATTACTGCATTATTAGACACTCCGTCATATTTAAATGTAGCATAAATTTCAAGAAAACTAGCAAGATGTAAGTTAGGATCTTCAGTAGGTGATCCTCCAAACTAATTATTTTGTACTATCTGGATAATAGCATATATAAGCTCAAATGAATTACCAGCAACATCAGGATTTTGAATAGTCAAGTGAAGTTCATCTGCTGTTGGATTCGCATAATCTTTTAAAGGTCTTTGTCAGTTTTCATTTATTGGATTATCAAATTTATTCACCATTTCTTGTAAATTTTTTATTTTCTCTTTGTTGTTTTTGATTTTTTCTAATAGTACGTTCTAATTCTAAATCGTAAGGTACTAAACCTTCAGATCCAATATTTCACATGAACAAATAAAGTAAGCAAAGTAAAATAAACACTCTAATAAAAATATTTCTTTTTGGAGTTTTAATTTTTTAAATTCTTTTATGGTATATATATTATCTCTAAATTTCATAATTTATTAAAACTATTTAATTTAACTGTTACCATCTTCGGCAACGACGCCAAAAACTTGATCCAATTTATTTGTTGCGATAGATTATGTAAAATTTAAATAAGTATAATCAATTAATATAATTAATATTCGCAAGTATATGTATCGTTATCAAGTAATAATGGACTTTCTATTTAAGCCC
>NW_018250792.1:143058-143690 GCF_001263595.1 Phalaenopsis equestris | reverse complement strand
AAATATCGATAAATATCGATCCCACGGGGAATGTTTAAATTGGAAATGATAAATTTGCTAGGAAATTCACAGAAAGTCAATCGAAATCATTGTCCCTAATTTCAATTGCTGAGATGTAATCAAAATTAAATTTCTAAACCATTATCAAATCAAAAATGCAAAGTTTAAAACAGTAAATACTAATCTATTAACTATGATTATGTAACGATGTTTTTTATGTGAAAAAGCATCCTTCCCACTACAATATGAGATGAGATAAATGTTCTGAGATAAATGTTCATAAAATGTATTGTGTCAAATAAGAGCAATTTTAATTCTCTACCCTGATATAGTGCATAGAAAATCATTGGTTAATCTCACTGTTTAGTCCATAAATCCGTGGCTAGGCTAGAAGGATACCGACTCCCACTTTAGAGCTCCCATTTCCCTTCACCTGAAGGCTAGCTCTCGCTTCAATTTTCAAATAATAAGACTGAATTGAAAATTTTAGTCTGTCACCCTAAAGGTTCCCCAGTTCTACACTCAACAAAGAATATTTCCATACTTATTTGCACTTAATTCCAAGAATGATGTTCTCCTCCATGGAATCAAATGTGATCCTCACTCTGTTATAGAACTCATACTCCATTTCC
>NW_018250792.1:138290-142949 GCF_001263595.1 Phalaenopsis equestris | reverse complement strand
TCCATATTATCTCTTTTTATCTCTTTATTTCACCATATCTTAGAGAAGGGAGAAAGATAGAGGGAACTACTCAAACTTCATGAGAAAGAAATAACAAAACACAAATTTCATATATAAAAGAAAGCTCATACAACACTGATAAACAAACAACAAAACACAAATTTCATATATAAAAAAAAGTTCATACAACACTGATAAACAAACAATACTTAACTGAAAACTCTTTCTCAAAGAAAATCCTTTGTAGTCTTTCCTTAGAAAAGCAGGAAGAAGATCTCACTTTTCTCCTTCCTTCTCCAAAACTCTTAAAGAAAGTTTCACACTAAATCTTACCACAAGAACTCTAAACTATGAAAGAAAAATAAAAAACTGACTCCAATATGGTAGTGTAATGGAAAGATGCGGTGCGAAAAATTAATGTAGAGGAGCGAAAAATGTAGAGGAGCACAGCGCAAAATGTAGAGGAGCACTTTTTCTAATGAAATTCGGCCCCAAATAAAGCTCAAGATTGGTTCTCCAAGAGGTGCCTCCAAAAACTCCTCAAAAAATTGTTCAAATACATCAAATCTTCTAGAAATGGGGTCTGCACCGCCTTTAGCGCCATCGACGCTGGTTTGGCACCATCGACGCTAAGTAAAAATCTCTAGCCTTAAGTTGTTATGCGCCATCGGTGCTACCGACACTGAGTATTTCTTCAAAAACATAATTTTGACTCCAAATTTCATCTTTTTTTGCTTTCTTTTTGCTTTAAGCCCTAAAAATAAACAACCTGTAAGAAATTCTCAAAATACCTTCCATTAAAGTGCAATATCACCAAAAATGAGTATAAAGTATGGCTCTAAAAATGCATATATTTTTGGTGTATCACCAAGCAATTATGACATTTGCAGAAAGTAAAATGAAAGAAATTAAATAACACAGTAAAAGCGTTCATGTCATCTTCTCTGCATTACCGCTGAAACGTTAGATTTCACAACAAATATATAATTTTATGGAAATCAAAAATAGTTGAAGGTGTATCTAACAAACCTCGAACTATGACTTATTGAGTCTTGAAAGATCTTAGTGGATGATTTTAGAACAAAACATAGTAAGTTCAGTTGTATTTCAAAATATCCAAGAGATTCCAAAATGTTCGTGGAATGACCCTGAACGACTTTAAAGATCTCTTTAAACTTTTGAGTTCGATTCAAAATTATCATATTGCTCTATTAATCATCCCAGGTTAAATCAAAATTATCGCACTACTCAGTGAATCCTGACATTTTAATCATCTCGAGGATAGGGTACTCAATTAATCAGTTCATATTTTACTTAAAAGTTATGTAAGTAAATGCCTCTAAGGAAAGTTTAGGTCATTAAAGATTTTTGTACCCAACACTAAAGTTTGGCTACTAATGCTTAAAGGTGTTTATCATCAATCATATTATCCTTCAAAATCCCATCAAATGAATGAAAATATCAAGCCTAGATCACTACCAAGCCCTTAACAATTTTCAGTGAGATAAAGTGGCAATCATTAAGATCTTAAATTTAAGTGATACATATCCTTATTGAAAGATCATATCCTCCAAATTGTGGGCTTAAAATAAGTGAACTGTCATCCTCCTAACTTAAGCCCATCACTTGAGAATCATATGAATTTGATTAACTTCCAAATCGTGATGATTTAGAAAATTATAATTTTATCCATATTATGGAAAGCCGGCAAGTTGAGTTCTACCTTTTAACTCATTATGTTTCAATTATCCAAAAATATTCATTAGGATCAAAATTACCCATATTTCCCTTTGGTTAATCCTAAATTTTAATTAAGGCACCAAAATCTAGAATTAGCACTTTACGCTTGGGGCTCTCCACCTCAAAACTCATTAAGCATAACTCAAATGACATTAAAAATTTTAGAGTACCCTATCCATAGAGTAATTAAAGTATTAGAGGAGAAAATGTGTTTTTCAAATTTTTGTTTAATTTAAAAAATTATTTTTAATTTGGAAAATAAGATTTTTAAAATTAATTTATTTAATCTATAAAAAAAAGTTGTTAGCTTATGAAAAAATTATTAGAGGTTCTCTTAGGTCAGAGAAACACTTAGGCAAAATTTCATAATTTTTTTGAATTAAATTTTGACTAATAATTTTTTATTAATTTCAAAAGAATATTTTAATTAAAAAAATGTTCTTACATTTTTATTAAAACTCTCGGAGTTCAATGAAATCAGAGAAACAAATTTTATAATTTTATGATTTTAATTTATTTATTATATTTATTTTACTGAGAAAAATAGGAAAAAATATTTTTAGACCTTTAAGAATTTATTTTTAACATAGAAAAATTAAAAAAATATATTTTAATGAGCCTTAAGTAATCAGGGAACCATTAGGAGTATTTTGAAATATTTTTTACATTTTTTGAATTTTTAGTTATTTTTAATTTAAAATATTAATTTAAAATATAGCTAAAAATTTAAGTATTTTATCAAAAATAACTTTTATTTTTCCTAAGTGCTTCTTATTAGAAGGAACTCAGAAAACCACTTTCCATAATTTTTCTAAGTGTATTTAATTTAATATAATTACTTTTGTGCAAAAAGTACAATGCTTCTTAAAAAACCAACTTTAGTCCTTAAACTTAATCAAATAATTTTCAAATTTTTAAAGTGGGTTAATATGATTTTTAGACACTATGTGGAATTCATTTTGTATGTTTTTTATTAATATTTAATTTACATAAATTAATACAGTATATACACACTTAATTAAATACAAAAATGTACAAAATTATTTAAGCCATCATGATATTTTTGCTAAGCTTCTATAACCATAAGAATCCTATTAAAATTTATTTCGTAATTTTCCAGGTGATAATTCAATTTATGTAATTAAATTAAGCCAAAATAGCCATCTTAACATGAAAAATAGGGTTAGAAGCACAGAGATGTCCTCTGATCTTAGAAAAATCAAAAAATATAGCCACTATCATGGGGAACAAACCCTAAAAATTTCATGCTATGGTAACCCATGCTTAGTCATAATGAATTGAAATATTACAAAGGGTATTTAATTAATTAAAAATCAAAGTGTCAACATATAATTTTTTTTTGTCCACATTATTTTCCGCTGTTCATTGAGCAAGAGGGTATTTTTAATTTATTTTTATGATTTCTTTATGGAAAGATATGGATTTTCAAAGTTCTAGCATTTAAATAAATAAAAAAATCCTGATTTATTTACTTATCCAGCTTAGTGCCAATGCATCCTAGCTAGCTCTGAACCGCACATGCGTCTGCTTCTGTTTGGGCGCCGCCAGTTGAGTCAGCCCGGTGTTCACGCACTGAGACTTCATCCAACGCGATCCCAACCATTCAAACAATACACGCGCGATCAGACGGTTGTGGGCCATCATCCCCAAATGACCTAACCCGTAAGCTGTCCACACTAAAACCTTAATACCTTGAGCTAGACTCAACCAAAACACCTCGAACATGTTCCTACACCTTCATCTACTCAAGACACACCTACTTACCAAAGAAAAATATGTTGAGATTTTGATATTGCACTTTAAAGAAGGTTATTTTTGATGTTTTGTTGCAGGTATGTTGAATTATGATCATTGGAGAAAAAAGATGCAAAAAGGAGTGAATTTGGAGCAAAAAGGACCAAAATATGAAGATTTGAACTAGGGCGCCAACGGCGAGCCCAACGGCGCCAACGGCGGGTTTTTCCCGAGAGTTCAGAATCAAATATTATAGAAGGCCACCGACGGCGCCATTGAGGCCGCCGAAGGCGAGAACGGCGGTTCTCTTAACAGGTGCATTGAATGTGGATGGTTTTTGAAGGGACACTTAAGCAACTCTTAGAAAACTCTTCTACAACTTTACAAAAAACATTTGGGTCTAAAAAAGAGGAGCCGCGTGGTGGTGTCCACTGAGTTTTTGTTGTTTGTAGAGTGTAGAGAGTTTAATTTAGGGTTAGTATTGTGAGGAATTCTTTGAGAGATTGTAAGAGTGGAGGGAAAGTGAGAAATTTCTTCCTCCTTGCCGCTTCAAAGAAGAATTCTGTGTGTTGTAAAAAAAGGAAGAGATTCAGAGGAACTTCGAGAAGTTTGCTTGTGGAGGAATTAGAGATAAGTGATATTTACTTATTGAAGTTTGTATGACTTTGCTTTTATATATAAGTTTTAAGTTTTGTCGTATCTTCTCCATGAGTTTTAAGTAGTTATCTCTATCTTTCTCCTTGTCTTGAGATTTTGTGAAATGGTGATTTGAATTGGTTGAGCCATTAGAATATTAAAGAAGTTGTGATGATATTTTCACTTCAATCTTAATTTACTTTCAATCTGGCCAATTGATTTGTCAAAATATGTTGAGTTTTACAACTAAAGTGAAGATTACATCCATGATTCAGGGAGGTCAAAGTCCTTGAAAGTTGGGTGCAAATAAAGAGGGAAATAAAATTATCAAGCGTAGAATTGGAGATTTTAGAGTGGAAGACTAAAATCCTCAATTTGATCTTATTGTTTAGGTGCTGAAGTGTAGATGTTAGCCCTTAGGTGAGGGGAACATGGGAGCTCCAAAGTGAGAGTCGGTATCCTCTCAGCATAGCCACAGATTCAGTAACCAAGCATATGATTAGTCAATGTTCTTTATGCCTGGACCAA
>NW_018250792.1:131619-138156 GCF_001263595.1 Phalaenopsis equestris | reverse complement strand
GAATTAGTTAATTAAGAGTTTGTTAAAATTACATATTTTTTCAATTGTCTATTAGTGACAAATAAGCAATTTGAATTTTATTGTTGTGATTAAGTATTAATTTTCTAAATCCTAGTTCATAGCCTCTAGTATTACTTCCTGTGGGATCGATATCCAAGACTCCATTAGAGCTCTGTATTACTTGAGTGATACGTATACTTGCGTTGATAAGTGCGACTTTGCAATTATTGAATATTTTATACACATTTTTATCAAATCTATAACCGTTGTCAAGTTTTTGGCGCCATTGCCGGGGACTTAAATTTTCTAGCAACAGTATCAAATTCTTGTATTTCTAAGCATATATAAAGTCGCTGTGAAGTTTTTGGCACCATTATCGGGGAGTAAAAAAAATCATAATTAGAGTAACGGATAAATTAGGACTATTAGAAAACTTTTACTTGAATTACAACTTATTTTCATATCTAGTTAACTGTTTTTTTGTGTACTGATTTCAATTGTATGCGTAAATTTGGACCTGAAAATCTTATACCATATGATTTGGAATTAGAACGCACTGTTAGAAGAATTAGAAAACTAAGAAAAGAACCTAGAAATCCTGACACAATGGAAAATAATGTGAACAATTAAGGAATAGAAAATGATCATCAACCGAGACCTCTACGAGATTATACAAATCCTACAGCAGATGAAATTCACTTATCTATCCAAAATCCTATTGTAGCTGCTAATTCAATTGAGCTCAAACCTGCTATTATCCAGATGATACAAAACAATCAATTTGGAGGTACACCAAATGAAGATCCTAATTTACACCTCGCTAGTTTTTTAGAACTTTGTGCTACCTGTAAATATGACAGAGTTTTGAACGATGTTGTTAGACTTAGACTTTTCCTTTCTCACTTAGGGATAAGACTAAGATGTGGTTAAATTCATTAGCACCTAGATCTATTAGAACTTGGGGAGAACTTTCACAAAAATTTATATCCAAATATTTCCCTCCATCCAAAACTACTAAACTTAGAAATGACATAACATCGTTCTGTCAGATTGATGGAGAGTCAATATATGAAGCTTGGGAGAGATTTAAAGATCTTCTTAGGAAGTGGCCTCATCATTCGTTACCAAATTGGTTGATAACTCAAACTTTTTATAATGGATTAGTGGGATCTCTTAGATCAATTATAGATGTTGCGGCTGGTGGTTCTTTAATGTCAAAACCTTTTGATGAGGCTTATTCATTAATAGAAGAGATGGCTAACAACAATTTTCAATGGCCCTCTAAAAGGATAAATCCTAAAAGAGTAGCTAGTATCCACGATTCTAATGCAATATCTATTTTAGCTTCGCAGATTGCTGCAATATCAAAGAAATTAGCTCATTATGGAATGAATTATTCTCCAACACCTACTATGATGGAAGAGAATTCATCTGGGCAATTTATGGATGTTCAACCTTCTTATGAGACTCTAAATGCTATTAACAATAGACCCAATAATCCTTATTCGAACTATTATAACCCAGGTTGGAAGAGTCATCCTAACTTTAATTGGAATAACAATTCTTCTACAAATCAACAATGGTCGAACAACCCAGCGAACCCATTGAGAAATTCATCCAACCAAGGATATGTTAATTATAGACCTTCTTATCCTCCAGGATTTAACAGCAACACTCAATTTAAGGAAAAGAAGTTGTTTATGGAAGAGATGATACTAAACATGGGTAAACAATTGCAGAATCAAGGAAATGAATTACAAATTCAAGGAAACCAGTTACAAAATCAAGGAACTGATATCAAGAATATTGAAAACCAATTGGGGCATATCACTACTGTGCTTAGTAACCGAACATTGGGAACTTTTCCTAGTACTGGGAACCAAATCTTAAAGATTATGGAAAAGAATAGATAAAAGCGATACAATTATGAATTGAAAAAGAATTGGAAACAAGAGTGCAGAAAGAAATGGAAACTGAAAATGAGAAAGTGGATACAGAGAAAGAAAAGAATCATGAATACTAGATTTAGAATATCCACTTACACCAATGAAAATTACTGTGAAAAAACCTCCACCACCGTTTCCTCAAACATTGAAGTAACACAAAAAAGATAAACAATTCTCCAAGTTTTTAAAAATTCTTAAGAAATTAATGGTAAATATTCCCTTTGCAGAAGCTTTAGAGAAAATGGCCAATTATGTGAAATTTATGAAAGATATTTTGAACAAGAAAAGGAAGCTCATTGATAATAAGACTGTTGCACTTAGCGAAGAGTGTAGTGCAACTATTAAAAAAAAAGCTTCCTGAAAAATTAAAAGATCTAGGTAGTTTCACTATACCGTGTGCTATCGGTGGAAAATTTTATGGAAGAGCTTTATGTGATTTAGGAGCCAACATTAATCTTATGCCTCTATAAATTTTCAAAAGATTAGGATTAGGAGAAGTCTCGCCTACTTCTGTAACTCTTCAGTTAGCAGATCATTCAGTTACTTATCCTAAGGGAGTTATAGAAGATTTGTTAGTAAAAGTTGATAAATTTATCTTTCCTGTGGATTTCATTATTTTAGATATGGAGGAAGATAAAGAAATACCTATAATTTTAGGGAGTCCTTTTTTAGCTATTGGAAAAGATATGATAGATGTTAAAAATGGAGAATTAACTATGAGATTTAACGATCAAAAAATAACTTTTAACATTATAAAATCTATGAAATACCCTACTGTTGAAAGAGATAATGAATGTTTTTACATGGAAATTAGTAAACATCTATTGCACGAGCATTTTAAAGAACATTTTGAAGAGAAAGAACATCTTGAAGAGAAAGATGAAGTTATTTTAGACGAAATAGAAAATGAAGAATTAAATTGTGTTTAGGAAAGATTTGAGACGTTGGATATTACAAGAAATGTTGATAAGAATCTAGTTCCGTCAATTATAAAATCATCAGAACTTAAGTTAAAAATATTGCCTAACCACTTGAAGTATATGTTTCTGGGAAACTCATCTACATTACCTGTTATTATATCTTCAGAGTTAAATGTTTTGCAAGAGCAAAGAGTTTTGGATACATTAAAAAGATATAAGAAAGCTTTTGGTTGGACCTTAGCTGATATTAAATCAATCAATCTGTCAATCTATATGCACAGAATTATATTGGATGAACAGTATAAACCAAGAGTTGATCCATAAAGGAGATTAAACCCAAAGATGAAAGAAGTTGTCAAGAAGGAAATTTTGAAATGGATGGACACTGGAATTATATATCCTATTTCAGACAGTACTTGGGTAACTCCAATTCATTGTGTTCCTAAAAAAGGAGGAGTGACTGTTGAAGCAAAAGAGAATAATGAATTAATACCTATCAGACAAATTACTGGGTGCCATATTTGCATTGATTATAGAAAATTAAACACTGCCACTAGGAAAGATCACTTCCCTTTACCATTCTTAGACCAAATATTGGATAGACTTGCTGGGCACAAATATTTTTGTTTTTTAGATGGATACACCGGCTACCACCAAATTCCTATTGCTCCTGAGAATCAAGAAAAGACAACATTTACTAGTCCTTTTGCAATTTTTGCTTTTCAAAGAATGCCTTTCGGAATATGTAATGCACCTGCAACATTGCAGAGATGTACGATGTCTATATTTAGTAAGTTGATTGATGATGGAATAGAAGTGTTTATGGATGATTTCTCTGTATTTGGAACATCATTTGACACATGCCTAAGTTATCTTGAAAAAGATTTGGAGTTATGCGAAAGAACTAATTTAGTTCTAAATTGGGAAAAATGTCAATTTATGGTTGCAGGAGGAATTGTGTTAGGGCATAAAATTTTGGAAAATGGTATGGAAGCAGACCCTGTAAAAGTTTAAGTTATACCTAAATTAACACCTCCTACTAATGTAAGAGGGGTTAGAAGTTTTCTTGGACATGTTAGTTTTTACAGCTGTCTTATCAAAGATTTTTCAAAAATTACTAAACCTCTATGCCAACTCTTAGAAAAGGACAAGAAATTTGAATTTACTGAAAACTATTTAAATGCCTTTGAGTTATTCAAAGAAAAACTAATCACATCCCCTATTATAGTTTCACCTAACTGGGAGAAACCATTCGAACTGATGTGTGATGCTAGTGATTATGCTATTGGAGTTGTTCTTGGACAAAGGTATGATGAGATTTTTATTTAAAATTATATACTACGCTATATACTACGCTAGTAAAATTCTTAACGATGCTCAAATTAACTACACTGTTACTAAAAAAGAGTTACTGGCTATATTCTATTCCTTGATAAATTTAGATCGTATTTAATTGGAACTAAATGTGTTGTGCACACTGATCACTCTGCTATCAAATATCTGATGCAAAAGAAGGATGTCAAACCAAGGTTAATTAGATGGATACTTTTGATTCAAGAATTTGATTTTGTGGTTATTGATAGAAAGAGAACTGATAATCAAATTGTTGGTCATTTGTCGAGATTAGAATATCTTGAATTATCTGACACCAACAATGAAATTACAGACTGTTTCCCTAATGAACAACTTTATAATGAGCGGAAAACACCATGGAATGTTAATATTGTTAATTATATTGTAAGAGATATTTTGCCACCTATGCTGACATTGTAACAGCAAAGAAAATTCATTCAAGATACGAAAGCATATTTTTGGGATGAACCTAATTTATATACACAATGTAAGGATCTTATTATGAGAAGATGTGTACCTTATGAAGAAATTGAACTAATCATTCAGAAATGTCATGATTTTGAATTTGGAGGGCATTTTGGGATTGATAAAACTGCTTATAAAATTTTACAAGCCGGATTCTATTGACCTACTCTCTTTAGAGATGTTTACAGATACATAAAAACTTATGATCGATGCCAACTAGTAGACAATATATCTAGAAGAAATGAAATGCCTTTGAATTTCATGATAGAAGTTGATATCTTTGATGTTTGAGGATTAGATTTTATGGGACCATTTATTCCAACATCCAGGAATTTATACATATTAACTGCGGTAGACTACGTTTCAAAGTGGATTGAAGAACAAGCTTTACCTTGTTGTGAGACTAAAAGTGTTTCAAGATTTTTAATGAGAAATATTTTCACTAGATACAGAATGCCGAGAGTGATTATCAATGACGGAGGATCCCATTTTAGGAATAAATACATTTAGAGATTGGCAGAAAAGTTCAATATTATTCATAGAATTTCTACTTTCTATCACCCTCAAACTAGTGGGTTAGCTGAAGTTTCTAATAGAGAGATTAAACAAATACTTGAGAAGACTGTAAACCTAGTAAAGTAGATTGGTCTACTAGACTGGATAACGTATTATGGGCTTACAAGACTGCTTATAAAACTCTTATTGGAATAACTCCTTATAAGATTATTTTTGGAAAGACTTGTCACTTATCAATAGAATTGGAGCATAAAGCATATTGGGCAATTAAAGAATTCAATTATAATTTGAAAGATGCTGGTGAGAAGATATTGTTACAAATGAATGAATTGAAATAATTAAGAAATGAATCTTATGATAACGATAGAATTCATAAAGAAAAATTAAAGTTATGGCATGATTGTAAGATTAACCAAAAGAACTTTGAACCAGGATAAGAAGTTTTGCTTTACAATACATGGCTGAAGTAATTCACTAGGAAATTGAAGTCTCGTTGGTTAGGACCCTTTACTGTGACTCAATTTTATACTTACGAAGCTATTTATACTTACGAAGCTACGGAGCTGTTGAAATTGAAGATCAAAGGACTGGGAATAGATTTAAAGTAAATGGACATTAACTCAATTTTATACTTATGGAGCTATTGAAATTGAAGATCAAAGTTGAAATTGAAGGCTATTGAAATTGAAGATCAAAGGACTGGGAATAGATTTAAAGTAAATGGACATAGATTAAAGCCGTATTTTTGAGGGTAAAAGACAAAATTTTAAAAAGGTTTTAATGGTCAGTCAACCTGAGTAAAACATGAATAGGTCTGAGTAAAACATGAAGAGGTCAGGCTGACAACGTTAAACCAAGCGCTTTATAGGAGGCAACCCGTAGTTATCTTTATTTTATTGCAATTATAGTGTTTTTATTTGAAATTATCATTAGTTTGTGGTAGTATTGAACTCTACTACTCATATTTACCCTTGAATCATCATAAGAATTGGATCCATTGAAAAAATTAGAACGCATTCAGACCAGAGCAAAATTGTGAAATTTTTGCCTTGGGCGCCGACGGCGGGTTTTTCCTGAGAGTCCAGGCAATTAATTCTAAAAGCTTACAAACGGCGCCATCAACGCCGCCGATAGTGAGAACGGTGGGATGATGGTTTCTTTACCCTTGAATCATCATAAGAATTGGATCCATTGAAAAAATTAGAACGCATTCAGACCAGAGCAAAATTGTGAAATTTTTGCCTTGGGCGCCGACGGCGGGGTTTTCCAGAGAGTCCAGGCAATTAATTAGAGAAGGCTAGCTGCCGACGAGACCAGTGAGATGGCGGGTGTTTGGG
>NW_018250792.1:126235-131155 GCF_001263595.1 Phalaenopsis equestris | reverse complement strand
ATAAATTTTACTCCTTCCCGAATTAATGAGTTATATATGATCGAGAATGTTCTTGTCTGCCAATATTTCAACTTTGTCCCGACAAGAAACATAATGAATGAGATCTACCAATATTTGACGGACGAGACTGAAGACTGGGAAATAAGAGAAAACGGGTATGTTAGTTTTTCTGAGACACTTCTAAACCCCATTTCTAAACACTGGCACTTCTTCATTTCTGCAAAACTATTACCGATGAAGAGGATCGGTAAAGTTACTAAAAAAAGTGCTATTCTGAATTACTGCATCCAAATGGGACTGCCGATCGATATTGGATCGATAATTGTGAAGTATGTTTTGGGCTTGATCATTCATGGACCAACTTATGGGCTTGGAAATCCTTCAACAATTTTCTTACTTTGCAGTCAGTTCCAAGTATCTTATGAGAATTGGGAAAAGGTACTTCTACCTTGGAAGCCTTTGGACCCAACCGAGAAGTTCCCAGCCAGTGAAGATGAGAATGATATAGTTATTATTGTGGATCAATCGTCTCAGAATTCACATCCTATTCATCTTTTAGTTCTGGACAAGACACTAGTGATCCTATGCAAAATCAAGAAACTAAAGAAAGAGGTGCAAAATGTTATGAATGCAATTAACAATATCTTTGATTTTTTTCAATCATCTAGACTGGAGGATGAAAGAGCATTTTGATCACTCTGGACATATCGAAGGAAGTTTGATACAATTGATGAGGAAGATGGGATTGACAGAAGAGGGCTCTACTAGAGAATTCCCATATCGACCCTTCTATAATCTCTTGGTTCATGTTCAGTCAATGGGTGATATCAGAGGAGAAACAAGCACAGAATTGGAAGAGTAGTAGATTTACTTTTCCACCTGTATGTCTAAGTGTGTGATTTAATTTGAACTTATGTGCTTATGTCTAAGTGTGCTAAGTGTGTGATTTAATTTGAACTTATGTGCTTAGGTCACTTTCTAAATTTGCTTTTAGATCTCAGTATAGTTGAGATTGAGCATATAATGTTTGTTTTTAGCGTTTAGATTATTGTGGCTTGGATTGCGACGCTGAATTGATGTATTGAGGTTGAGAAAATAAAAAAACTTATGTGTGTCGTGTAACGTGTAATGTAACTCTTGAAATTTATATAGAATTGTAAGGTTTTGTGTTGTGAATGTTTGTTTGGGTTAGTACATCATTTAATCACTTAAATTTTATGTCTAGAATGATTGAACGGATGTCGTCGAGGCTTGAAATTGATCAAAATCACAAAAATCTGGAAATTCAACCAATTTTGCAAATCTCACAAACGGCGCCATTGACGCCACCGCTGGCGGATTTTTCCCGAGACTTAGGCTATTTAATTCAATAGATCTCGCTGACGGCGCTGAAGACCCCGCCGACAGCGAGATCCCAAGAAAACACTTTTAACTGTGATTTTGACCAGTCAACCGCCACTATTCATCATCCACTTCCTCTTAAAAAATAAAAATTTTAATGTAGTTGGATTTGATCTTGGATTTGGGGCAATTTCAAAGCATTTAGACACCAGATTTTATCATCTCTTGGTAAGAGCTTCACTCAAACCTAAAAATATTTATTTTTCACCTTGAATTTCTTCCACATTGAGAAGATCCAAAAAAACTTAGAATGTGGAGAAAATATTTGGAAGAAATTCCAAGAATTTTAACTCTTAGATTCACTCTTGGAAGCCATTATTTGAGTATTTAAAGTGTATTTTGGAATTTTTTATAATTTTGATTAGATTGACATGGCTCCACAACAAAAGAGGCGACTTGAGTTTGAAGAGTCTCCTTTCTTCAATGCGAAGGCTCAGTCGAGATTTACTTCAGTATTTGAATGGAAGAAATGTATACAAGATCGTGTTTTTGAGAGTCCGGGAGGAGAAGTTGAACGAGTTATTACCGAACGAAGGTGGAAAAACTTATGTTATACCACCAATAAGGCTGTTGTGAATATTGTGAAAGAATTTTATCCAATGTGTTCTATTCTGAGGATGGAACCGTTCGAGTAAGGGGTTTTTCTGTTGAGTTTAGTGTCGTCCGCATTAACTCATTTTATGAAGTCCCAGACTCGTATAGCTGCAATTATGAAACCTTCAGTACAATGGAAGGCCTACTGAACAATGTCATCAACTTTCTCACTGATGGGAAAGGGACATAGAAGATAAAGTAACGAGAAAGAGTAATTTTTTTTGCTTCCATGTTGAATGCCAAATCTAAAGCGTGGCATTATTTTATTTCCTCTACTTTGTTACCTACCTATCACCATAGTGAGGTAACAAGAAATAGAGCTACTCTGAATTTCTGTATTAATAATAATTGAACTATAAATGTGGGGAGAATCATTTATAAGAATATATTGACCAATTATATTGACCTCGACAAAGAGTGAATCAAGTGGAGGTCTGGGACATCCGGGCCTCATTTATGCACTTTGCCAACTTTCTGGAGTGAAGCTGGAGATGATGAAGAATGGGTTTACCCTATGAAACCCATTAGTAAAGCTAATTTGAAGACATATGAATCCCATGAAAATTGAGATCTAGGAGCAGGAGTCAAGAACCTTCTACTAGTAGAGATATCCCCTCTACTAATTATGACCTTCCTTCCTCTAGCTCCCCTACCCTGAATAATTTAATGAATGAGTTAACATTGCAGCGGAAGAGTATAGAGCAATTAAAGGCAAGAATTGGGGGATTGGAATGTAGACATAATTATGATAGTGAGTACCTACAGAGGCATTCTGACTTTGAGATAGCTTACTACGAAGCTCAGGCCCGACACTACAGAGGTGACCTGATGTTACTTTTCCTGAATGCCCCTGTTATACTCAATATCAGCCTAATCCACCTGCTGACCGGGGAGATGAGGATATAGTATGGGACTTTGATATATAATAGTAATAGATGTACTTTTATTTTTATAATTTTGTAATAGAGATAGATGTTTGCGTGCTTGTACTTTCATTTTTATTTTGATATTGCAATTGGATAATTTTTAATTATTGTTATAAATGTTTAGTGTGGTAGTTGAAATTTGCATGTGAAGTTATAGTAGATGTTGATTAATACTTTGGACAATTTTAATGTGATGTGATTTTTATTTGCATTTTAATATATTTGTAATTATTTTTTTTTTGTTTAGTATTGTGGATCTGTTAGCGAAATATTGTGTTTGTATAATGTTTAGTTTTATACTTATTTCAAAATTTCATTACCCAACAAATTCTCTAATGATTTATATGTACAGAAAGCTCATAATATTACAAACCAGTTGAAGTTAAAATTTTGAGAAGGAACTGTAAAAATTTTAGAATGGTGAAAATGCCTAAAGTACTAAGGTATGATTTATATTTAGAATTTTCTTTCCACCTGTATCATTCCATATTGAAAAATTTAAGTTTGAGGGAGGGAAGAAAAAGATTAACTATTAGATGTTCTCAATTTTAATATTAAAAATTATTAATATGATTAATTATAGTGAATTTAATTCAGATAACTATATTTCAGATAACTATATTTTGTAGGATTTTGTAGGTATTTAAATATTATAGTAGATTTAAAGGAATATTTTTTGTAAGGAAAATTAATTTTGTATATTAAGATATTTAGTATAAGAGAATATGACTATATTTAACTATTTAGATTAAAGAAAACTATAAAGAAAACTATATTTGATCTTAGAAATTCATTTGAGAAGAAAATTTGGAAATTCATTTGAGAAGAAAAGATTGGGGCTCAATGATGTAAAAACTATGAAATACTTATAAGGTAAAAGAATGCTTTGAGTTTCAGATTTAGGGAAAAAAAAGTGAAATTCAAAATCATTAAAGGCTATCCAGATATAGTAATCCTCACTTGAAAAATAAAAAGAAAGGATTGACAACAATCCTGAAAAAGAAAAGAAAAAAAATATATAGGATTGAAAGCAATCCAAATGAAGAAAAAGAAAAAAATATATAAGTGAGGAAAAGTTTAAGGAGATGCCCAATCAAAAATTGGCTTCACTTGGACCTACCTAAAGGGAAATCCTAAATACATTCCTGAACTTTATTTATGGATTAGCATCTTTTACTAGCAGTGTTCTCATGAAGTTCCTATCATTTGAATGTTTTAAGTGACTTGATATTACAACATATAGTCATTCTTGAAATGAATAGAAAACTAGAACTCTTGAACTTGATGACTAGATAGTCTTGTAACTACAGAGTTAATTTAGTTAATTGATTTTTTTTTTAAAATCTCACTATGGTATTTACTTAAATCAAACTTATAGTATTTCTTAATTAAGACTTTACTACAATAGATCATAACTTTTATGTAGTACTAAAATTACTTGAGGACAACTAATAGTTAAGTTTGGGGGATTTTGACCAAAGAAAAATATGTTGAGATTTTCATACCTATTTTATACTAATATTGATGATATTGCACTTTAAAGAAGGGTATTCTTTATGTTTTGTTGCAGGTATGTTGAATTATGGTTATTTGAGCAAAAAGATGCAAAAAGGAGAGAATTTGGAGCAAAAAGGAACAAAAAGGAACAAAATATGAAGATTTGAACTAGGGCGCCGATGGCGAGCCCAACGGCCCCAACGGTGGGGTTTTCCTGAGAGTCCATAATCAAATATTCTAGAAGGCTGCCGATGGCACCATCGAGGCCGCCAACGGCGAGAGCAGCGGTTCTCTTAACAATTGCATTGAATGTGGACAATTTTTGAAGGGACGCTTAGGCAACTCTTAGAAAACTCTTCTACTACTTTAAAAGAAACATTTGGGCCGAAAAAAGAGGAGCTCTGTGGTGGAGTCCACTGAGTTTTTGTTGTTTGTAGAGTGTAGAGAGTTAAATTTAGGGTTAGTATTGTGAGGAATTCTTTGAGAGATTGTAAGGGTGGAG
>NW_018250792.1:57222-125616 GCF_001263595.1 Phalaenopsis equestris | reverse complement strand
GAATAGGTATGCTCCTATTTGGCACAATACAATTTGAACTAATTCACTTTATCGATTCACTTTAATTTCTTGACAAGGAGAAGGATGCTTTCTTATATATTGAACTTCACATTAGAAACTTTATTAGTAGAATTGGTTAAATAAGAGTTTATTAAAATTACATATTTATTTCAATTGCCTATTAGTGACAAATAAGCTATTTGAACTGTATTGTTGTGATTAAGTATTGATTTTCTAAATCCTAGTTCATAGCCTCTAGTATTACTCCCTGTGGGATTGATATCCAAGACTCCATTAGAGCCCTGTATTACTTGAGCGATACGTATACTTGCGTTGATAAGTGTTACTTTGCAATTACTGAATATTTTATACACATTTTTATCAAATCTATAACCGTTGTCAAGTTTTTGGCGTCGTTGCCAGAGACTTAAATCTTCTAGCAACAGTATCAAATTCTTGTATTTTTAAGCATATATAAAGCCGCTGTCACCTATCTATATGGTTGATTGAGCATGAAATACAGTATACACGCGTGGAGAATCAATTTAATCTTGGTTTGGAGTTGAGGTTCAATACCTTTGTCTGAGAGTGGAGGCCTCAATCAGATGGTTGTAGTAGCTTTGAATGGGTCTAACGAAACTCAAAATGAAGTCTTGTGCTATGGTGAAATGTCTAGGTATCATTTCTACCACCAAAGGAGATTTTAGTTGTTGGTCTAGAGCTAGGTTAGAGGCTCTCTGTGATGGGGCTTTTGTGGGGAATCAACTCCACTCACTCAGGGGATGGCGTGTGCACAGTTAATTGGAGTTTGGTTCACTATGGAGCTGTAGAGAAATCTGTCCTGGTTTTGGGGAAATTTTCAACTAGGAAATTGGCTTTCTGGAGTGATTGTCAGAGGCTGAGAGTAATGGGATTGAACTTAGGAAGGTTTGGAGAGGCTCTTGTGAGATTTTGGTAGAGTTTCCCAAGGTTTCAAGCACTCCCACAAAAACTTGATCAGCTTTTTTTTATTGCGATAGATTTTGTTGCGATAGATTGTGTAAAATTTAATTAAATATAATCAATTAATATTCGGATTTTACGCAAGTATACGTATCGTTATCAAGTAATAGTGGACTTTCTATTTAAGCCCTAAATATCGATCCCATGGGGAATGTTTAAATTGGAAATGATAAATTTGCTTAGAAATTCACAGAAAGTTAATTTAAATCACTATCACTAATTTCAATTGTTGAGATGTAATCAAAAATAAATTTCTAAACTATTATCAAATAAAAAATGTAAAGTTTAAAATAGTAAATACTAATTTATTAACTATGTCTATGTAACGATGATTTTTATGTGAAAAAGCATCCTTCCCACTACAATAAGGCTTTGGTAAAATGAGATGAGGTAAATGTTCATAAAATGTATTGTGCCAAAGAGGAGCAATTTTAATTCTCTACCCTGACACAGTTCATAGAAAATCATTAGCTAATCTCAGTGTTTAGTCTCTAAATCCATGGTTAGGCTAGGAGGATACCGGCTCCCACTCCAGAGCTCCCACTTCCCTTCATCTGAAGTCTAGCTCTCGCTTCAATTTTTAAACAATAAGACTGAATTGAAGATTTTAGTCTGTAACCTAAAGGTCCTCTAATTCTACACCCAATAAAGAATATTTTCCTATTTATTTGCACTTAATTCCATGAACGATGTTCTCCTCTATGGAATCAAATGTGATCCTCACTCTATTGTAGAACTCATACTCCATTTTCCGGATCATATGTTTCACAACACATTTTAACAATTCAATTTGCCATATCGAAAAGTAAATTAAATTTGGAGTTGAAAAATTATCACAATTTATTTTACATTTTAATATTGGCACATCCATATTATCTCTTCATTTCACCATAACTCAAAGTAGGGAGAAAGATAAAGGGAACTACTCAAACTCCATGACAAAGAAATCCTTTGTAGCCTTTCCTTAGAAATGCAAGAAGAAGATATCTCTTACTTTTGTCCTTCTCCAACACTCTTACAGAAAGTTTCACACTAAATCTCACCACAAAAACTCTAAACTATGAAAGCAAAATAAAAAATTGACTCCAATATGGTAGTGGAATGGAATGATGAGGTGCAAAAAATGAACGTATATGAGGGAAAAATGTAGAGGAGCACTTTTTCTGATGAAATTTGGCCCCAAATAGAGCCCAAGGTCGGTTATCCAAGAGGTGCCTCCAAAAACTCCTCAAAAAATCATCCAAATACATCGAACCTTCTAGAAATGGGGTATGCACCGCCTTTAGCGCCGTCGACGCTGGTTTAGCGCCGTCGACGCTGGTTTAGCGCCGTCGGAGCTAAGTAAAAATCTCTAGCCTTAAGTTGTTATGCGCCGTCGGCGCTGCTGATGCTGAGCATTTCTTCAAAAACGTAATTTTGACTTCAAATTTCAATATTTTTGCTTTTTTTTGCCTTAAGCCCTAAAAATCAACAACATACAAGAAAATATCAAAATACCTTCCATTAAAGTGCAATATCACCAAAAATGAGTATAAAGTATGGGTCTAAAAATACATATATTTTTAGTGTATCACCAAGTAGTTATGACATTTGCAGAAAGTAAAATGACAGAAAATAAATAACTGTAAAAGCGTACATGCCAACTTCTTGGCATTCCCGCTGAAACGTTAGTTTTCACAACAAATATATAATTTTGCGAAAATCAAGAATAGTTGAAGGTGTATCTAACAAACCCCAAACCATGACTTATTGAGTCTTAAAAGATCTTAGTGGATGATTTGAGAACAAAACATAGTAAGTTCAATTGTCTTTCAAAATATCTAAGAGATTCAAAGTGTTCGGGGAATGACTTTGAACAACTTTAAAGATCTCTTGAAACATTTGAGTTCGATTCGAAATTATCATATTGCTCTATTAATCATCCCAGGCTAAATCAAAATTATCCCACTACTCTGTGAATTCTGACATTTTAATCATTCCGAGGACAGGGTACTCAATTAATCAGTTCATATTTTACTTAAAAGTTATGTGAGTAAATGCCTCTAAGGCAAGTTTAGGCCATTAAAGATTTTTGTACCCACCACTAAAGTTGGGCTAATAGTGCTTAGAGGTGTTTATCATCTATCATATTATCCTTTTAAATCCCATCAAATGAATGTAAATATCAAGCCTAGATCACTACAAAGCCCTTAACAATTTTCAGTAGAATAAGATGACAATCATTAAGAATTTAAACTTAAGTGATACATATCCTTGTTGAAAGATCATATCATCCAAATTGTGGGCTTAAAACAAGTGAACCGTCTTCCTCCAATCCCATCACTTGAGAATCATATAAATTTCATTAACTTCCAAGTTCTGATGATTTAGAAAATTATAATTTTATCCATATTATGGAAAGCCGGCAAGTTGAGTTCTACCTTTTAACTCATTATGTTTCAATTATCCAAAAATATTCATTAGGATCAAAATTACTCATATTTTTCCCTTGGTTAATCCTAAATTTTAATTAAGGCGCTAAAATCTAAAATTAGTACTTTACCCTTAGGGCTCTGCACCTCGTAACTCATTAAGCATAACTCAAATGACTTTAAAAATTTTAGAGTACCCTATCCATAGAATAATTAAAGTATTAGAGGAGAAAATGTGTTTTTCAAATTTTAGTTTAATCTAAAAAAATATTTTTAATTTGGAAATTAAGATCTTTAAAATTAATTTATTTAATTAATAAAAAAAAAACTGTTATAAGAAAAAATTATTAGAGGTTCCCTTAATTCAGAGAAACACTTAGGCAAAATTCCATAATTTTTTTTGAATTAAATTTTGACTATTAATTATTTATTAATTTCAAAAGAATGTTTTAATTACAAAAAAAAATTTCTTACATTTTTATTAAACCTCTCTGAGTTCAAAGAACTCGGAGAAACAAATTTTATATTTTTATGATTTTTAATTTCTTTATTACAATTATTTTAATGAGAAAAATAGGAAAATATATTTTTGGGGCCTTTAAAAATTTATTTTTAACTTAGAAAAATTAAAATATATATTTTTGGCTCACTATCATGGTTTTTTTTATATTTTTTGAATTTTAAATTATTTTTAATTTAAAATATAGCTAAAAATTTAAGTATTTTAGCAAAAATAACTTTTATTTTTCCTAAGTGCTTCCTATCACAAGGAACTCAGAAAACTACTTTTCATAATTTTTCCAAGTGTATTCAATTTAATATAATTACTTTTGTGCAAAAAATACAATGCTTCTTAAAAAACCAACTTTAGTGTTTAAACTTGAACAAATAATTTTCAAATTTTTACAATGGGTTAATATGATTTTTACACACAATGTGGAATTCATTTTGTCAACTTTTTATTAATATTTAATTTACATAAAATAATACAATAAATGCATACTTAATTAAATGCAAAAATGTACAAAATTATTTAAGCCATCATGACATTTTTCCTAAGCTTCTCTAACCATAGGAAACCTACTGGAACTTATTTCATGACTTTTCAAGTGATATTTCAATTTATGTAATTAAATTAATCTAGAATAGCCATCTTAGCATAAAAATTAGGGTTACGAGCACAGAGATGTCCTCTGACCTTAGAAAAATCAAGAACATAGCCACTATCATGGGGAAAAAAATTTCATGTTATGGTAACCAATGCTTAGTCATAATGAATTGAAATACAACAGTGGGTATTTAATTAATTAAAAATCAAAGTGTCAATATAAATTTTTTATTTTTTGTCCACATTATTTTCCTATGTTCATTAAGCAAGAGAGTATTTTAAATTTAGTTTTATGATTTCTCTATGAAAAGATATGGATTTTCAAAGTTTTGGCATTTAAATAAATCAGAAAATCCTAATTTATTTACTTATCCAGCTCAGCTCCAGCGCATCCTAGGCAGATCTGAACTGTGAATGCGTCTGCTTCTATTTGGGCGTTGCCAGTTGAGTCAACCCATTATTCACGCACTGAGACTTCATCCAACGTGATCCCAACATTTCAAACGATACACGCGCGATCAGACGGTTGTGGATCATCGTCCCCAAATGACCTAACCCGTAAGTCATCCACACTAAAACCTTAAGATCTCGAGCTAGACTCAACCAAAACACCTCAGGTTTGTTCCTACACCTTCATCTACTCAAGACACACCTATCTATATGGTTGATCAAGCATGAAATACAGTATACACGCGTGCAGAATCAATTTAATCTCAGTTTAAGGTTGAGGTTCAATACCTTTGTCTGAGAGGGGAGGCCTCAATCAGATGGTTGTAGTAGCTTCAAATGGCTCCAACGAACCTCCAAATGAAGTCTTGTGCTATGGTGAAATGTCTAGGTATGAATTTGTCCAAATGAGATTTTCGTTGTTGGTCTAGAGCTAGGTTAGAGGCTCTCTGTGATGGGGCTTTTGTCGGGAATCAACTCCACTCACTCAGAGGATGGTATGTGCACAGTTAATTGGAGTTTGGTTCACTGTGGAGCTGTGGAGAAATCTATCCTGGTTTTGGGGAAATTTTCAATAAGGAAATTGGCTCTCTGGAGTGGTTGTAAGAGACTGAGAGCAATGGGATTGAACTTAGGAAGGTTTAGAGAGGCTCTAGTGAGATTTTGGTAGAGTTTCCCAAGGTTTCAAGCACTACCCCATTTGGTTGTGGAGAGCTCAATTTATAGTCATTGCTGCCTGGTGGAGCTCAGAGCTTAGCATTGGGTTCTAAAGCTTATTGAGGTGGAGGGAAGAAAGGCTCTAATGGACAATAAGACTTAGCCAACTCAGGGAAGTTTAATTTTGGGCTTTGGCCATTTAGGGCTCCCTTGAGTTGGCTATTTCCTGTAGCTAAGGTGGTGGCTGGCCAGAGTCAGGTCACTTAGAGGCTCAGAGAGGCCAGGGGGTGTTTAATGATGGTTAAACACTAGTGGTAAGGCATGATGGCAAAGATATTTGAATTCAAGCCAAAAATGGGGTGACATCCACTAAATCAAGGGACCATTGGTCCATATCCCATGTAGGTTTGGTTGGGTGAGTCTAGCCTGGTCACTAGGGTCCAGAAGGTGGCTGTAGAAGCTATGGCTTAATTAATTTGGCATGACATGGTCAATTTTAGTGCATGGATTCAATTTGGGTCAAATTGGCTTGAAGTTGGGTTTGGCTTTGGCTACCCATGACATTAAACTAAATTGATTGATCAAGATGGTGTAGATGATTATCATAAAGGGTTTAGGAAAGATTTGGAGTTATTTTGAATTGATTTGGAGGTTCCATTTGAATGAATTTGGACATTTGGTCAATTTTGGGCATTTAAGTTAGACATGGGTTTGAGTTGCGCTTGAGTTTGGCCAAGGACCAATCGATGGTTCAAATTGGTTCTCAAGATTGTCATGGAGTGTTATGGATATCAAATGAGCGGAAATTTTGGGGTTATGGGGTTCAATTTGGTGGAATTTGGGGACATGATCAATTTGGGACAAAAATGAGGGTTTTGGACCAAGTTGGTTTTAAGTAAAATTAAGGGTTGGCCAAGGCTAATTGGGCATTCAATTTGATATGGGTGAGTTTTTTGAAGAGTTTATGATTCAAAATTGGGGCAATTGGATAGGTTTGGAGGTTCAATTGATTGAGAATTTGGTTTTGGGTCAAATTGAGGTATTTTTGTTTGGGTTGAAATTGGATTCAAATATGAGCCAATTGGGCTTTAATTTAGTCACAATAAAGCTTGGGCATGATGAATTTGAGTTTAGAATTGAAATTGGAGAAAATTGGAACTAAATTGGTGGACATTTTGGGTAAATTGAGGTAAATGGGCCTTAAAGGGAAAAATTGGGAGTTTGATCAAAATGGGTTAAACTGGTCAAATTGAACTCAATTGAGTGTTTCAAATTGATTTTGGGGACATTTGAAATGTTTTGGAAGGCTTTGGGACAATTTGAGTCACTAAGGGTAATTTTGGAAATTTTGGCCAATTTTTTTAAGGGCAATTTGGTAAATTGGGTAGATTTGGGGGAAAAAGCCTAAGTTTTGGTATCTTGGTAAAATTGGAGTGCCAATCACCATACTTGGACCATTGACCAATAGAAGTCTCATCTTTGGGTCCTCCATGCACTGGTCCTAGCTAAACCCTAGCCTACGGCTAGTGGGTCTAAGGGACCATTTACATGAGTCTCCTAAAGGGTCAAAGGATCAAAATCAGGTTGGCTTGGGTTTAAGGTTGTGATCGGAAGTGAAATGTGCAAGTGTCTGTGTGAGATTGACCAAGACCACACCACCAGAGGGTTGATCCTAAGGCCAAGCTATCCTATGGGAACTCTCCTTGAGCTCCTCCACACTGGCCCTACCCACTAAGTGCTATAGGTTAGGACCAATATGTGGAACTTCAAGTTAAGGCAAAAAGAGTTTAGAAATTTCTAATGGTAAGGGTTATTTTTCTAGTCCTCTAGGAATAGTCAACAGGAAAGTCCTATGGCTTGACCCTAGGCTACTAATAAGGAAAAACTAGACCTCAACCAAAAATGAGGTCAATAGACCACTTGTTTATCAAGAGGTACTTTAAAATTTGGTCTTTGGCCGCCTTGGCCAGGACTAAACCTCTCCTAACTAGACTTTTATATAATACTTGAATGTTAAGTTTAAGTTGATTCACTTGGCCAGCCTCAATATGATCACTTTGAACAAGCACATTTTTCAAGAGTTTTGCAACCTCTTGACAAAGATGGATTGCCTCCCCTTGCATCACTTCGAGCCTGACAAGTAGGTCCTCATTTCGTCTAACTAGAGCAACCTCTAGTTCTTGCAAGTGGCGAGTTAAGGCACTTAGGGACATCCAACACCCCTCAAAAGTTTCCCCCACAACCTTCACAATATTAGCTGAGTGATTGACTATATTCTCCTAGTTGCCAATCGATTTAGGGGGAGCAGGCTTTGTTTCCAAGATTGTATTTTTAATTACTGCTACCAACTGACAATCAATCTACTTGAGTATCTTGATCTACAAGAATTGAAAATCAAATGAAAGAATTACAAGCAACTAAAATTCGGAGAAAATTGTAGAGGATTTTTTAACCAAAATCTGATTCACTTCAAACAAAGTAGTTTCATACACAACATAAGATGGAAATCCATCTGTTGACCCACTTTCGCTGACCAGAGGTTGCACACCAGTTGGCATAAAAATGTTAACAACCACTGTTTGGTCCAAAACTTATGTCGGAGTCTTCTCTGATGGATTACTTGTTGAGCCACCTGGCTCCTGCCTAGCACGGAGTTTAAGTTTTTCTAGAGTCTCTTGAATTGAGCCTAAGGACTCCTACACCACCACCTACTCGATGAGTTTAGACTTCTTAGGAGGTCTCTTTTTCTTTGGCTCACCCTCATGTCAACGTGGTCTTATTTTAAAGGCAGCTAGCATTCAATCCTTGTCAACTAGTTTTAGCGTTGAATCAAACTCCTTCTTTATAATAGAATCAAAGAAACCAATCAAAAGAAAAGAAGAGGAATATAATTGAGATAATAAAGCTGCACCTTGCACCCTATACATAAGGGTTACGGGAAAAGAAATCCAAGGAGCGTTTCTTGCGTTAAATAATGACTATAAATATTCGGTTTATTGTATTTAAAATTTTTATTGTCATTATTTCAGTTGTTGTTGTCAAAGGACAAGAAAATTGGTGAACTTAATATGTACACCTAAAAATAGCTTGCAAAAATCTCGACGCAAGCCGACGATCCAAATCCAAGTCTAGGAATCTTAGAGCCAAGTACGTAAATAATTGATAGCTGACTTGGAACTAGGTGACCGCAGAACGAGAACAGACAATCTCCAATGACCGAACAATAGTTTATTCCTTTAAACAGCCTCACAAGTAACAACATAAAACTCTCTCAACAACTCTCTCAAAAAATCTCCATAGATCACTAGATTACATCAAGTCAAGCAAGTGCATCAGCCAACCTAGAGTAGACCAGCTACCATTCTCAAAAGCCGGTATCTAGAAAAAATAGTCAATCGACACCAGCTTGGTTGCCCGACCCAAGGACAATTAGAATAAAAGGTTCAGTCATATGGAAAGATTTTTGAATCGGTTACAAATACGGAAAGACATGTCAAAAGACAATAATAGTTGTAATGCCTCCATTATAGTTAGGTCAAGCATGTAAATTTACACCTTTGACCCTCATTCTTCTTTAAATAGGGGTCCAATGCATATAAAAAGGCTTTTTGGCTATTCTCTCTAGATCTTTTCTTTCTAGAGATAAAATTATTCCCTACTCTTTCTGACCTCTATTTTTCATATATAAAATGGGTCAAAGAGCCCAAGAATACCCCATTTTGCCCCTTATGGGGCAATTTTGTGTGTATTCTAACATTGTCTTTCTCCTTCTCTCTTTGTTTCCAATTCTTACTCTAGATTTTTACCGCTCTTATCCTTGGACACGCTTTACAGGAAAAATCTCGATTCAATAGTCATGACTTGTTTTTTTTTAATGGTTTGCCTTATGTTATAATGAAGTTCCAAGTGTCCTTTTCATAATAGTATAGGTAGGTTTAATTTTGTGATGGGTTTGGATTTTCATTTTAAAATCAAAGGTTGAGATTTTGTTACAGTGAAAATCCAAAATATCATATCATTACTTGTGTATAGAGTTGGCCAGTAGCAAGTAAGACTCTAATCCGTTTTATAATATATATGTATTCAGAATTTGATCGTCAGTACAAACCATTCAACAGGGCTAACTCTTGTTTTACAAGACAAAATGAAGATGCTTGTGGCTTTGTAGGATGTGGGTATAAATATTTCTTGCGAGACTAGCAAGGAAAAAAGTTATTAATTTAGTTGATATGCTAAGGAATATTATTAATTATTCTCCTATGGATGTGGTAGAACCTCCTGTAATGATGTAAGTGAAAATATCTAAGGTAGCTCCCCCAATTTCAGAAAATGAGCTTAAAGTAGAGAAGGAATAACCTCAAAAAGTCCAGACAACCAGCGAAGGGGAAGCCAGAAGTACAGATTTCTTGTTGGAGATGGAAAAGCTACAAGGCTAGGTAAGGTTGGGTGTGACGAATTTGACCAATAAAGGAGGAATTATTACGTACCTGTCGGATGTATAATAATGCCAATCAATGCTACCTTTGGGAAAATAAAGCATTTTATGTTTGACGTCTATTTGAATCCTTCTTTGTGACAAGCAGTCAGGTTAGCGACACAGTCATAGAATGATACGTGATGCATGCAAAGCTTCAATTTGATCTTCTCTATATGCTAAATCATTTCTAAGTTACATTAAAAAAAGAAAATTACTTCTTGTTTTTTCTTTTGTTTATTTCAAATATAAATGTTTGATGGTTTCTTTTTTTTCTTGATTTTTTTTTTAATTTCTTTCTTGTGCATAGAAACAGAGGAAATAACAGCTCTAAGAAGTATTGCTACTCAGAAAGTTATATGCTTCTTGGGGATGGAAGTTAGGAAATGTTAACTAATCAAAAATACTAAAGAGAGGGTATTATCGATCCTTGGCATCAAGCCTTATCAGTGGTGTGCTAGTTGTCACAAGAGCATGTTTAATGTTTGGAATGGAAAGGTTGAGTTGTTGGTACTAGTCCTAAATGCCACGTGAAGTGCCATATCAGATTAGCGACGACACAAGCAACTTAGTTGATTAAACAAAAGAGTGATGAAAATTATATAAAAAAAAAACTATGTGTCATTTTTAACATGGCAATGTAATTGTTAAGGAGCAACAACAAAAGGATCTCGTAGTAATGAAATTTTTTTTTTTTTAGGATCATAAGTTTGTTCTCATTTCTAATGGCTAAAGTGGGGATCCAATTAAATGGAAAAAGGTCTTGATATATCACTCTTTTATGGATGTCTTGTTATATTTTTTTTTATAGCTCACATTTATTTTAATAACTTGTGAGATTTATTTTGATAACTTAAGTTATTTATTTTCTTAACTCATAACTTAAGTCATAAATTATGACAACTTATGATATTTATTTAGATAACTTAAGTTATTTATTTTCTTAACTCATAACTTATGTCAAAAATTATGACAACTTATGATATTTATTTTGCTCACTTAAGTTATTAATTTTCTTAACTCATAACTTATGTCATAATATATGATAACTTATGATATTTATTTTTTGTAACACATGATAACTTAAGTTATTAATTATCTTAAATCATAACTTATGTCATAACTTATGATAACTTATGATTTTAATTTTTTAACTCATGTAATCCCTAAAATGAATAAGGGTTACTAACTTATGTAATTGATTTTAATAATAAAAAATTAATTAATTTATTAAATTATCATAGATCCTATTGGTTTATAACCCCCTTGATGGATGGTGGTTAAATAGAGCATGATTGAAAAAATGGGTCATTTCTCTTCCTAGCACACCCATACATTTCCCTCCATTAGAAAGTACAGAAAGCTTCAAGGGATTAGAGAGAGAAACTCCATCTCTTCAAGATCAACTTTCTTCAAGATAAAATTTTACCATCATGAATACATGTGTTACTTTATTATGGATATATAAAAATCATGAATTTTAAAGATCTTGGCTATTATGTATTTTTTGGAATTTGTGTCATAAAGTTCAAACATGAATTTCTAACATATGGTGTGAGAGACTTGATTACTAAGTTTATGACTTTTCATATAATTTTATTTTGTTAATTGTATTAAATTTTCATTGTGAATTAGATCTTAAATTAGATCACTAATACTAAAGTAAATTGATGCGATTGACATTGTTATTTATTTGATGTCTATGTTATATTTAATTTGTTAGTCACCAAAGTGACCAAATTAATAAGTTTAATAGACGTCAAATTAAATAAATTCAATTACTCATGAGTATGTGATGAGTGATGCTTGTTATGAAATAATTTAACATTTCATTATGAAAATATAAAAATTCATTGGTTATAAAATATTTTAGATCGCTCAAGGGTTGATTATTTATTTTATATTATTTGAATATAATTGTAGTCTATTTATATACTTAGTTAAGATATGTTTATATATCTAAATATAATAGATATGTCTAATTTGAGTATAAACAATTACCAATTATATTAAATTTAAGTCAAACATCAATTATGATTATTTTCGTGTATTGTTATATCACCCAAAGGAGATTTCAATACACTATTAATAATATGATTATTATTTTAATTTGATTTTATATGAATATCTATGTTAGTTTACTGTTCGAAGCATTAATGTATGAGCATGTTTTATTTATTTGCAGTAACTACTCCTGTTTCTCTTCATTCGCAAGCTACTTCTATTCAAACTTTCAATGAGCTTAATTTTTCTGAATAGCGTGAGCAAGTCCAGTTTCACCTTGGTGTTCTGCATCTTGATTTGGCACTCACGACTGAGAAACCTTATGCTCTTACTGATTCTGGCAGTGTTGAGCAAATATCTTTCTATAAAGCTTGAAAAAAATCAAACAGATTAAGCTTATTAAGCTTAATTAAGCTTAATTTTTATGCGAATGACTGTAGCAAACAACATAAAGTGTATATTTTGTAACACTAAAAGTGCTAAGGAATTTATGAAATTTGCTGAGAATTGTTCTCAGTCTAACCTTGCTGATAAGTCTCTTGTTAGGACACTATTGAGTACGTTAACCATCATGAAATTTGATGGTTCTCGTACTATGCATGAGCATGTCGTTGAAATGACGAACACAGTAGCAAGACTTAAGACCCTGGGAATGGAAGTAAACAAAAATTTCCTTGTACAATTTATCATTAACTCCTTACCTCCTTAGTATGGTACATTTCACATGAACTACAACACTATAAAAGATAGGTGGAATGTGAATGAACTACAATGTATGTTGTTCAAGAGGAAGCAAGGCTTAAAAAAGGAGTAAATCACTTCATTAATCTTATGGGTCACCAAAGAAGAACCGTAAAGAAACCTGGATAGAAAAATAGAAAGAGCAAACAAGGACCACTAAAGATTAATGTGTCATCTGTCCCAATTCACAAAGAGGAACATAATGAATTTAAGTGCCATTTTTGTAGAAAGCATGTACACTATCAAAATGAGTATCAAAAGTGCAAAGACTGGTTCGGAAAGAAAGGTAAACCTTCTGTTTTTGTATGTTTCAAATCAAATTTGGCAGAAGTTCCTTATAATACCTAGTGGATTGATTCTGGTTGTACCACTCATGTTTCTAATACGATGCAGGGTTTCCTTAGAACCCAAATCATTTACACAAATGAAAGGTTTGTCTTCATGGGAAACCAAGTCAAAGCGCATGTTGAAGCTATTGGAACCTATCGGTCGATTTTAGATACTGAACATAATTTAGACCTTTTTAAAACACTTTATGTCCCTTCTTTTTCTTGTAATTTGATTTCGTTGTCTAAATTTGATTCTATTGGATACTCCTTTAAATTTGGAAATGATTGTTTCGGTTTGTTTAAACACAATCATCTCATAGGTTCTGGTATTCTTTGTGATGACCTTTATAAGCTTAAACTTGATAACCTTTTCTCTAAAACTTTGATGACTTTGCATCATCATATGGGTTCTAAATGTGGTTTTATGAATGAAAGTTCAGCTTATTTGTGGCATAAACATTTGGGTCATATATCCGAAGAAGTAATTGAAAGATTAGTAAAGAATGGAATCTATAATGACATGGATTTTACTGATCTTGACATCTATGTGAATTGTGTTAAAGGAAAACACACAAATCACACACTTAAGAAAGCCGCCACAAGAAGCACACAACTCCTTGAAATTATACACACTAATATTTGTGGACCTTTTAATGTTCCATCTATTCGTGGAGAGAAATATTTTATCACCATTATTGACAATTTTTCATGTTATGGGTATGTATACTTATTGCATTTATTGCATCAAAAAAGCTATAGATGCCTTAAAGGTGTATATAACTGAGGTTGAGAGACAATTAGACAGAAAAGTGAAAATTATCAAGTTTCATAGAGCAGGTGAATATTATGGAACTTAAAATGAATCTGGACAATGTCCAAGTCCATTTGCTAAATTCCTTCAAACTAATGACATATGTGCTCAATATACTATGTTAGGAACACCACAACAAAATGATGTTGCAGAAAGGCAAAATCGTACTCTAATGGAAATGGTTAGGAGTATGACGAGTAATTGCTCTTTACCCTCATCATTGTGGATGCATGCTTTAATAACCACTGCATATTTGTTAAGTAGGATTCCTAGTAAGGCAGTTCCAAAGGCAGTTCCAAAAGCAGTTCCAAAAACTCCTTTTGAACTGTGGACATGAAGGAAACCTAGTTTAAGGCACCTGCGTGTTTGAGGTTGCCCAGCAGAAATTAGGTTATATAATCCACATGAAAAGAAATTGGACTCAAGTGGACTCAAGAACAACCAGATTGGACTCAAGAACAACCAGTAGTTTCTTCATTGGTTATCCAAAAAAATCTAAAGGGTATAGATTTTATTGTCCTAACAACAATACAAGAATTATTAAAGCTGGAAATGCCAAGTTCATTGAAAATGATGAAATTAGTGGGAGTTTGGAACCACATAAAGTGGAGATCCAAGAAATTAGGTTTCAAATTCCTTTACCCAAAATTTCTTCTCAAGTTGTTATTCCTACGGTTATTGAACAGTTTGACAACTTATAAGAACAATAGATATATGATCAAATACCCCAGAATGAAACTGTCACTAATGAACCTACATTAAATGAACCACATGAAGAAGTACCTAAAATATCTCAACAACAAAAAACGTCTATTATTTCCAATGATTATGTGGTTTATCTACACGAATCTGAATCTAAGTTAGGAGTCAATGAAGATTTAATTTCATTTTCACAAGCCATAACAAGTGCAAATTCTTCTAAATGGTTAAATGCAATGAAAGATGAGTTGAAATCAATGGATCACAACAAAGTCTAAGACATCATTAAATTGCCTGAAGGTTGTAAAAGAGTGGGGTGTAAATGGGTCTTTAAGACTAAGCGCGACTCGAATGAAAATATTGAATGATATAAAGCCAAACTTGTTGCCAAAGGTTTCACTCAGAAAGATGACATCGACTATAAAGAAACATTATAAAACATCGACTATAAAGAAACATTTTCTTCAGTTTCTAAGAAAGATTCATTTATAATTATCATGACACTAGTAGCTCATTATGATTCAGAGTTACACCAAGTGGATGTAAAAACTGCATTTCTGAATTGGAATTTAGATGAAGAGGTCTACATGAGTCAACCTGAAGGATTTTTGGTTGAATTTCCTGAAGGATTTTTGGTTGAAGGAAAGGAACACATGGTGTGTAAACTTAAGAAATCAATATACGGACTTAAGCAAGCTTCCCGACAATGGTATCTTAAGTTCAATGATAGCATCACGTCATTTGGATTTAAAGAAAACACTGTTGATTAGTGTATATATCTAAATGTTAGTGGGAGCAAAATCATATTTCTCATTCTGTATGTTGATGACGTTGATGACATCATGTTGATGACATCTTGCTAGCTACTAATGATCTTGGTTTATTATATGAAACCAAGAACTTTCTCTCTATGAACTTTGAAATGAAAGATATGAGTGAGGCATCCTATGTGATTGGAGTTGAAATATTTTGTGATAAATCGCAAGGTTTGTTAGGTTTATCTCAGAAAACATATATCGAAAGAGTTCTTAAGAGATCCAATATGGAAGGGTGCTCAGCAAGTGTTGCTCCAATTCAAAAAGGAAATAAATTCTGCCTTATGTAGTGTCCAAAGAATGATTCGGAACGTAAACAAATGGAAGAAATTCCTTATGCATCTATTGTTGGAAGCTTAATGTATGCTCAGACTTGTACCAAACCAGACATTAGCTTTATTATTGGGATGCTGGGCAGGTGTCAAAGTAATCCAGTAATAGATCATTGGAAAGCTGCAAAGAAAGTTTTGAGGTATCTACAAGGAATAAAGGACCACATGCTCACTTATAAATAAAGATCTTGAAGTGATAGGATTGAAGTGATAGGATATTCAGATTTTGCTGGATGTGTTGATACCAGAAAATCAACATTTGTCTATCTGTTCCTTTTGGCTGAAGGAGCGATCTCATGGAAAAGTGCGAAGCAGACTATCACAGCTGCTTCTACTATGGAAGCTGAATTTGTGGCTTGCTTTCAAGCTACAATTTAGGGTTTATGGCTACAAAATTTTAACTAACATGTCGTGTTATGTTGTTTGTACCTTGATACTTTGAGCTTAATTTTTCTTGTTTCTGATATTTATAAATCTTGTTTTTATCATTAGTGTGCACTTTATGTTGCATAATGTTCAACAAGATTTGTCTTTTAGTAGACTTTATGGGATCATGATGCTAATTCTCATTGTGCAATGTATGTATTTGATATTATGATACATGGAAGGGACTGTGTAGATAAATTGATGCACAACCATCATGATTCATATTAATTTCATACTTATTAAATAATTAATGATTTAACCAATATATAGAAGGTTATTTATTTTCTTAACTCATAACTTATGTCATAAATTATGACAACATATTATATTTATTTAGATAGCTTAAGTTATTTATTTTCTTAACTCATAACTTATGTCATAAATTATGACAACATATTATATTTATTTAGATAGCTTAAGTTATTTATTTTCTTAACTCATAACTTATGTCATAAATTATGACAACATATTATATTTATTTAGATAGCTTAAGTTATTTATTTTCTTAACTCATAACTTATGTCATAAATTATGACTGTTTATGATATTTATTTTGATAACTTAAGTTATTAATTTTCTTAACTCATAACTTATGATATTTATTTTTTGTAACTCATGATAACTTAAGTTATTAATTATCTTAACTCATAACTTATGTAACAACTTATGATAAGCTATGATATTAATTTTTTAACTCATGTAATCCCTAAAATGAATAAGGGTTACTAACTTATGTTATTGATTTTAATAATAATGAATCAATTAATTTATTAAATTATCATAAATCTTAATGGTTTGTAACCCCTTGATGGATGGTGGTTAAATAGAGCATGATTTAGACAATGGGTCCTCTCTCTTCCTAACACACCTCTTATATTTTCATCAAAAAGTACAGAAAGTTTCAAAGGATTAGAGAGAGAAACTCCCTCTCTTCAAGATCAGTTTTCTTCAAGATAAAATTTTATCATCTTGAATACAGGTATGTGTTACTTTATTATGGATATGTAAAAATCATGAATTTAAAAGACCTTGGCCATTATGTATATTTTAGAATTTGTGTCATAAAGTTCAAAAATGAATTTCTAACATGTCTTTCAACTTGAGTTTTTTTGTATATCTCAACATCCACATGATCTACATTTTTTGTTCATCACTAAGGCAAAACTACTATTGATGAGGGATGTTGAACACTTTACATAATTTGGTGATTACCATCACATGTTGTATTTTTACTGACTATATTTTGGCAAATGCAGGTGAAGTAATAATGATAAGAAGAAGTAGATGATGGCAATGTACCGAAGTTAAAATTTTACAATCTCTTTTTGTTGTTTAACGAAGAAGCAGTTTTCATGTTAGTGATACTTTTGTTCAATTTTATTTTTATGGCCTCACTTCCTTTTTCATCTTGTATGGTGGGGATAATATTTAAATTCAAATAAAGAATGAAGTTTTATTCATCTTCATGAAGGACTACATACAATTAGAAGGCACGTGGTTAAAAAACTATTTTAATAAACTTCATATTAGACGGCGATGCAAGTGGTGAACCGTGGAACAATGATTCAAATAGTGGTTGACACCTGTTTAAACCTTAAATAAGATTTTAGTATGAGTTTCATTATTGCTACAAATTATAATAAAGATAACCAACAGAAAGATGATGGTAAATATAATGAAATTGATATCTCTAAGAAATGTAGCATGTCAAACTCTCATGAAAATATTAGGTGGTTAGCTAGTTCCTTAAATAAGTTTAAATTAGATAAGGATATAGGATTAAGCGGGGGATCAATTAGATGAAAATAAATGTTAATGCATTCTTAAACTATATGGAGTTTGGCCCAAGGTGACGGTAAGGCCATAATCTTTAGAAAATATAATTGATCATCGAGGATAAAAAATAGTATATGAACTCATTAATAGAAATATTTAACTAAAAGATTGTATATAACTGGAGCAATTTAATATGCTCATCATCACTTTGAATAAAGATAGTAATTAATGGTTTCATGTGTTAATAAGGCTTTGTAGCAAAGGTTTTAATTCATTTTTGTTTATCAGATGAAAAAAAAATCAATTGTTCACTTGCAGAATGTATAAACTCTATTTTCTAATGGTCGTTTCTTTGAAAAAGAAAAATTATAAATTATAAATATTAATGTTGTTTTATCTGTTTTTCATCTGCATAATAATGATTATGAAAGTTAATAAGATGCAGATCTCTTTGTAAGAGAATTTAATACAACTTTTCCTAAATTAGAAATATATGTTCCATCATTTTACTTTATTTTCTATGTGTTTTAGTGATTATGTTCTGAAATGGATTATACTAATACAGATAGTATCAAGTTGGTATTGATAATTTTGGGTAATTACATGGTAGATTAATCGACATCCTAGGAGTTGATGTTGAAGGGAATGAGAACATACAAGAAAAACACATGACATTTAAGTGATTTGATTAATATCTGTTCTATTTAGTTAAATTATAAAGTGAAACTATTTGCTATCTCAATATGTATTGTAGGTATCTACTTTTAAGAAACTTGATGATGATAAATATTTAAGATGGAGAAAACGTAATATCATAAGAGTGAGGACAACTTAAGCTTGTAATTTTATTAATAAAAATATCAACATAACTTCATTCTCCTATAAAGTTGATCTATTAATAAGCTAAAATAATACCAAAAAAGGAATCTCATGTTTTATGGAAATGGAAAAGAACATGAAGGCTAAATGTGAGCAATGAAGCATATGATGTATGTGGCTTTTGCAACATGTCAAGCACTTGATATTTGGACACTCTAAAAGATAACTAGTAAAATTTTATCGTGTTATATCATAACTCATTTCATTTTTGAGAAAAAAACGAATTAAATAACTCAACAAATTTGAAGCATGGTAGTACCATATAATTCAAATAAAATACATCTTTAAAATATATTAAAATTTTTTAATTATAACATTTGAAATGGGGATTGCTTTACATAGATATACTCTCTTTGTTTAAATTCTTAGAACTTAATTATTATAAAAAGTTTTCTGTTTAGGTGATAAGTCAATAAAATTTCAAGTATGGTTAATTTTTAGAGTTTACTAAAACATTGAATCCCGACAATGTAAAACTTCCTATATGAACACATGTTCTTCATTATCATTTATTTTCATATTGAGGACCTTGCCTTCCATTTGAGAGCATTTCTTAGAAAATAGACATTCCATTTTATAGTATTTTTAATCAACTAAATAAGCTCCTCATAAGTTGATTTTTTTGTCACTTATCTTCCATTATCACTAATTTATTAAACTTCTTCACTGCATACCTCATAATAGTCTTCTTCCTTATCAATTTGAGAACTATTAATTTGAGTATTTAACACAAAATTTAATATCTTTGTTGGCATCACCATATTTAAGAACCATATACATTATCTTTGAATATATATTCTTCAAACTATGATTTTGTGATGCCAGCATCTTCTAACCATTACTGTTTTATGTCTATAATGATGTTATGATGTTATGATTTCTTTTTTATGCCCAGTGATCTATTTCTATTTTCATGTGATTAACATGGATACGCTTAAGGTCATGAAATTTTACATTTGGTCTCTCTCACTTTATAATGCATTTGGAAATAGCTAAGCTTGCACATTCTCATGATTATATATGTAAGCTTGTTTTGGCCATCTTGGATCTATTGATGGAAAAAAATGTTTGATTAATAGATTATTTATGTGAGAAATAACTATCTAACTTATTACATATGAGCCTATAGATTGCTCCATAAAATTGTTTATTCTACAAGTTTTTAACCTTTAGTTTAATAGTTTTCAAACAAAGTGAGCTACGTACGTACTTCTTAAATTATTATAGCAGACGATATTTAAAAAGTAATAATTAAAATTGCCAAAGATTAGTACAATTGTATTGCAATATAATTATATGTAAAGCTCAAAGTAAGCGGCATAATCAAAGTTTAAAATGGAAGAGAGGAGAAATAAAAAAACAAATGTTTTTTATGTATTTAAGTCTAAAACATTCATTTATTTAAATTTTTTAAGACTTTTTTAAATATAATATACATAATTTTAAATTATCATTATATATTTAAGTTTATGAGAGTAAATTTTCTAGTGTATAACTTGTTAGCATTTAATAAAATTTCATGGGCAGCTAGTGCATCTCATGCCACATCCTTATTCAGTAACTACTCCATGTTTAGCTTACACTTCTCAAATTACATAGATAAGGAAAAGTTAATTATAAGGTATTAACACCTTTCATATATTTTAAAATGATTATTCTATTAGCCGACTAAATATTGACCCAAATCAGATAATGTTAGTTTTATTTTTCGACATAGGTTTTTGAATGTCATGCAAATTCATATAGTTTTTAAATAGTCAAATACAACATCAAAAGTAATATGCTATCTCGAAAGAAAAAAGTACCATTTTACGATGAATTCAATTATCTAAATTAAGAAATTTTGGATGTTTGTATTAGTCTATGATTAAAACCGATAAAGTCTTTCCTCTTTCTATTTGAAGATCAAATAGGGTTTATATTAAATTTGAGTCTTTTAAACTTCTTTTAATTGCAAACCTCTAAAGTTAGTTATATCTTAAGTAACTGAGATTACGTATAAAAACTCTAAATTAGGGCTATGATTTTTTCTTCATGAAAATTCATAAGTTTAGCCTTTCACGATTGATTATTAAGAGTACCAAATGGGAAAGTTCAAAGGTGAAATAGTTATTTTTGGAATCCAAAAATAGAAGAGTAAATGATTTCGAATATACTGAGAAACTCACTAACATTACTTTTGGTTTATTTAAAAACTCGTAGTAGCCAGCTTGTTTATTTGTTTGGCATCGATAGTTCCCTTTTTTAAAATAAATCTATCTCTCAGATCAAAGAAAAGATCCAATGAGGAGAGTAATTGAAAAGAAGGATATACAACAAAAACAGAAAAATAAAGTTAAAAAATAGCATGAAAGACATATGTAAGGTAATCTTCATGTGATAGGTCAAAAGTAAACGTTCGAACAAGATCAAAATGAAATACCTTTAAACAACGTATCCACAGAGAAAATCCCTAGCTAAGCCACCCATAATTAGGTAACCAAAAAGAAAATTTTTGTTCTGGAGTCAAGAGCACTCTCAAAGGAATATATACCTTTGGTTAATTACATCATGGGGGATACCCAAAAATACTCTTGATAAAAGAGTATTGCTTACATTTTCGTGATAACAAGTGAATAGGTCACCAAAAGGATGCTTATTTTGATTAGGAACATTCCAATGCTTTCAAAGCTCTCTCAAGCCATAGGACAGAGACTGAGTCTCTCACATTCAAAATGGGAAGTGGCTCATTGGCATCCAGGACTTATGAAATAATCGGGTTGACTCATAAGATCCGCATGATGCTTTTATGGCGTAACCAAGCTATAAGGGTAGAGGGTGAATCATCCTATCCCTAATTGATGGTGGCTTATCCATAGTAAAGGCTTATGAGATGACATCAATGAAGTCACAAAAGATGATAGGGCTCAACAAAGGAGAGGTAGAATATCTAAACAGATAAAAGTAGCTGGTTCATGATACCATGGATCCGTCATCCCAAGCTACGGAGACCCAAAGCCTGCATGGTCGAAAAGGTAGTCAACCTAATTAAACCAAGGACCCATATCAGCAATCCATGAATTATGCCATCAAAGGGAATCCTGATAGCTAAGATCAAGACAAGGAGTCAATAAGTTTTATGATGCTTTATAGATAGAGCTCACAGATGCGAGATGTATACCGACCAAGTAAATGATGAAGATACCACTGAAATGGAAAGAAATAAAGAAATTGAGCGTCAATGCTGAAAAAATTCCCATAAATGACTTATACCTCGTCTTGGATGAGGAAGCCTCTAACAACCTAAACATGTTAGATCACCGCTTAAGTAACAATCTATGTTGGGCTAATCGAGTTGTTGGAACATGGGGGCTTACCCTCAAAGCATGCAAAATAATGCAATTATCTAAATTCCTATGTGTGGAGGCCCTATTAAATATGATTTGTGTGATAACCATGTAAGAAACCCATTTAGTCATGCAGAAAAATAATGTTGGTTTTAAATAGTTAAAATCTTTTACTCATAATTTTTTATTAATTTTAATCTTTTATTCAAAAAGATAATTTTTGCTTTTTAAAGAGCATAAATTATTTATCACAGGATTCCTAACAAACCAAAATCAAATAAAATAGAAATAATAGCACACCGCGTAAAGTAAATCAAACCAAATATAAATAAATAATTCATGTCAGGTGTCATCGGGTCGACAACATATCTCAGAAAGTAAAAAAAAGGCAGACAGGCTTCACATATATATGTCTAGTTCTAATATTATACATCAATGAGATACATTTGGAATTAGGGTACAAAACATGAGCTAATTGCTCATGGTCCCCATCTTTTTGTTCTCATGTTAAGTACCTAAGAACATGTTCCATACCTTCATTCTAGTATAAACTCAATCCTAAGAACTCTAAGAAAAGTACATAAAAATCTCCATGAAAAGACTTGACCTGCATAATAAGGGTTAGCATGGGTTTTCTCATGCAACGTATAATAGGCCATGTCTAGTGGGAGAAGAGATTAACAACACATGCAGAAAAGCTGTTAGCATAAATCATTATAGCTCCACTATGTTGGACATGACACCCTGCAAGAAGGCTGCCCCTAAAACACTAGTGCGGTTATCGTATACCCAATAACAGACAAAGGCAGCACAACAATGTCTGATCAAGGCATCTGATGAGGGACAAGCGATCATATTAAAGGATGTCGGGCGGCTGACCAAGCCGGCCTAAAGCAAGCAAGTGAGCTAACAAATATTTGTTGACCGATCATAGCATCCAATAAGGTACAACTGATCGGACCTGACGATAATGGGCAGTTAGTCAAGCCAACCTAAGGTGGGAGGCCAATAGCCGGTGTAAGGCATGCAACTGGACTAAAAGATATCAGTCAATTGATTGAGGTGTCCGATGAGGAGCAACCGATCAAACCGAACAAGAGCAAGAGACTGGTCAAACAAACCTAAAGTAGGCGATCGAGCTGACTGATTTCAATAGATCAATTAAGGCATCTGATTAGGGACAATTAATCAAGCTGGCCAATATTGGACAACCAGTCAAAATGGCCAAAAACAAGCGGCCAGGCTGGCCAAAATTTATAGATCAATCAAGGTGTCTGATGAGGGACCACCAATTTAGCTGGATGATATTGGGCTGCCTATCAAACAGGCCTAAAGTAGGTGGCTGAGCTGACCGATCAAGGTGTTTGGCAAGATAATTGATCGAGCTGGACAATACCGGGCAACCAGTCAAATTGGCCTAAAGCAGGCGGCTGAGCTGAAAAGCCTACAAAATTGATCATTTTTAAATACTTATTTAAAAAATTGTTTACACACAATCATGAAAATATACTCAAGCACATTTCGATGGAAAGTTGAAACCCTCCTAGCAACCGTCCGTCCATTACACAATGTAACGGAGGGCCTGCTTATAATTATTAGACAAACTATGAAGAACTCAAAAAAAAGAAAACCTTCACAAGAATAAAGGTTTACCCTCACGGACATAGCATCACAATCTCGAAAATGAGGATCAAAGTATTTTCTCATTCTTTAGATTAATGTGGCTTCAACCCATTCACCAAGGGAAGGAAGAAGTCGCTGAACAATCTCAGGGTTAACTAGGTTCTCATTTAGGTTCGAAATAAGGAGGAAAGATAAAATCTCTAGGATCTGTAGGGGGTAATCAATAAAAATAGCTCCCTAATTCTTTAGTTTTTTCTAACATAGAATCTTAGCCTTAATTCTCTAAGTAATTGTTGGAGGCGTGTTCTTTTCGTTTGCTCCGAGTTTTTTCTTTGTACTAGTGATGTTTCCTTCACTTTTTCTCCAACTATGGAATATTCTCTCCTTCTTAAGGAGAATCCCAAGCTGTACTAAGAAAAATCTTCATGTGTCTCTTCTGTTTCTCCAGAAAATTAGAAATGTCGGCAAGGGAGATGATCGGGAAGAATAAGAAAATGAAGAAGTTGAAGATATTGGAAAATCCCCCAAGAATTCTCCCATCACAACTCTCTCCTAATCTCTTTGGCTTCTTTCTGGATGAATGTTGATGCCTTAGTCCTCACAACATTCCCCTTGCATAGCCTATCTTCTTTTGTGTTATCCAAGAGATTGACATCGCCTAATCATTCTACTAATGGATTTTAATTAAAAAATGGAAACCCCCTCATATACCCTTAAGCGTGCTCCCATTAATGGTAAATAGACTAGGCTAGAAAGTTTAATATCTCCAAGCTAATGCATAATTGTCACCCTCAATTTTGGTTTACCCTACGGAGCAATTATGCAAACATTTGAATTAGGTGCATATACTCCCAAATTACTATTTTTGGTGATTTAAAGGGGGGCCTTAGGAACCGATGAGGGGCACATATGGGCCCCCTCTACTGTCTGGGAGCGGCACTGCACCAATGTGCCAATTGTGGGTGTCTAAGCACCCCCTTCTCGGGCTAGCATGAGAAAAAGTTCCCAATAAGGTTTTAGCACCTATGCACAAAAAAGGGGGGTTTCATATGTGCTCCCTCATCTAATAGGAATGATTTTTTGGTGCTTATGAGCCCATGGGTGGCGCTTAAGCACCGCCCCCTAAAAAATTAAATTTATTTTATTTTTCTTATGCTTGAGTGAGGCTTTACATGGATGATTTTTATAGATCCTTGGGCCACTAGAGGATATCCAAGAATGAAAATACGCCTTCTCACATTTGCGTGGACACCGAGGATGCACCATAATAGACGAAAATCGATGGCCAGGGCTGAGTATGGCCTGGATGGTCAAAAAACCAACTTTACACCTGAACGTCTATTGAATGGTTTTTACCAATCCAAAAAATATGGGAAACTGTATATCACTAAAATATGATCATCTGAGTTTAAAATGAACATTTTGAAGGTTTTAATCTGAGGCTTTTAGTGTTAATAGGCATCTCGGAGCCCCACACGAGTGTGTCACTTTGAATCGGGTTTTTTTCAAAATGCATTTGAGAGAATTCTATAACTTCCCTTGTCTATGAGTGGCTTTGAATATACAGAGTATTATATTTAAACACTAAAGTGGGTGCTATATTTGTCCCGTATAAGAATTATCATCACCAAATAGTGAACTCGCTCGGGTAGTGTTGAATTGGTATCAGTCCTATTTCCATTCTCTAGCCACGTATCAAGAGATTTGAACAGATGTCTTGGATTACAAAAGACTGTAAATGAGCAAAATATAGTCCCATCATATTTAAGTGGAAACTTCACACATACAATATCAAAAGTGATGCCAACAAACATCTTAACTATCATATTGTTCATCTTACATGACATGTCAAGATGCCCATGGACTTTTGTAGTCTTGTCGTCGTTAGTTTTGGATCTACTGAGTCAGGGGAGTGGTTAGTCTATCTTGACTAAAAGATTCTTGTTAGCAACCATGAGTTACATCATCCAAGAGATCTTTGTAGACCTATATGTTGAATATTATTATTATTATTCAAGTTGCATTGGATTCTTTTTGTTCCTTAGGAATTTACTTTTTTTAAGTGTCTTTCCGATTACAGACTTTTATCTTATTTCTCTTTTATATTAATTTTAACTAATTCAATTTTAATAGGATTTTCTTTGATTGGCCTTATTTTTATTATGTTTATTTTTAATTGATTTGCTTTTTGCTAGGATTTTCTTTCTTCTTATGATGACCTGATCAAGATCTGTTGGTTCTGTCATCTTGGGGTCAAAAAGGGTTTGTGGTCTGCTTGGATACAAGTAATCAGAGGAGTCCTTGTTAGTAACCAAGTCTTGCCTCATCCAAGGCTTCCTCATAGACCAGAGGTTTGTTTAATTATGTATAATTTAAGTTTTAGTGAATTTTATTTTATGATTTAATTTAACTTTTGGTGAATTACAAATTTTAGGAATTTTATTAGCCTTACATTTTAGATTTCATATTCTTGGTATTGATGTCTTAGCTATTTGTTCATTCATAGTTATATTTTCTTAAGGCCGTTTAAGTTTGTTTATTTATTTGATGAAGATTTATTTTTTGTTAAATTCTTAGTTAACTGAGATTATTTCTATAAATATATCAATCTTGAGTTTCTTTATTCTATCTCAAATTTTATTAAGTTATGTCTTTGATTTAATTTGAGTTAAGTTTAGTTTTACAAGAAAGATTGGTTCTTTAGTGATTAACTTTATAAGCTTATTTATGAAGAGAAGTGTATTTTATAGCTTTCTAGAAGAGATTTCAAACACTCTTAAGTTCATGCTCAGGCATTTGAGTTTTACCACTTTAATTGATTATTTAATTTTGGTTTAGTTTGATTATTTGTTGTTCATTAAATGTTATGTTTATAATTTGTTAGGACTTACGAACATGTCTTTAATGGCTCTTACTTAGTTTTAGTTGATTAATTATCTATTTATGCTTGAGTTATCATAAATTGTATTTCTGAAGTTATAATCAAGTGATTAAGAGGGGCATACATGTAACTTGGGCTAATTTTAAGTACAACTTTCAATTATCAGTTTTAGTCATTTCATTAATTGATTTCCATTTGATTTTTCTTCTTTTAAAAATAATTTTTAAGGTTTAGGGAAATCCAAGCCCACCCCTAGGGGTATAATTGTATTTCTCCTAAATATTTCCTATTTTTTTATGTACTTTAAATTTGTAGGTTGATTAATAGATCTTAAATAATTCTAGGTGGTCAAATTTTATTGATGCATTTTCTTTAAGTTTATGTGTTAGAGTTTTTTTGGAAATGCACCAAAATACCCCTAAAAGCACATTTGCAATTGTTCAAATTCTCTCAAGCTTAGAATAGATTTTGTTTTAGTGAGTTTACAAATCTTACCTAAGAGTTTTAAGAGGTGAATTAAGGCTTTGACTCTCTAATTTTTTTTTGCTAATGTTCTTACTAAGTGCACTTTTCATAATTTTTGGTAATTATATAATTAACATTTTCTTATGAAATTTTACCATTTAACTTATTAAATACCCTAATTAATTATATTCATAGTGTCATTGAGTCCTACTTTTAGAATTTCTAAGTTAAGTTATTCTGTTTTAGTTAAATTTGGAGTCAAAGAGGGTAGGTGGTAAATTTCCAAGGTACAAATCCACCCCTCCATAAATTTTTGGAAAGTTTTAATTTCCATATGTTGAATTACTATTTTAATTAGAAAATTTAGTGGTTTTAATTTACAATTGAGTTTATATTTTTTAATTTTTTTTTAATTCTTATAGTTGATTTCTTAAATAAATGATATTTTCATAGAGAATTGCGGCTTTCATACTTGCAAAATATGTTATGTCCTTGAAAAAACTCGGAAACATACCTAAGCACAGGAACACTTTGTGTTCAAACTTCATTAACTTTGGATATAAATTTAATTTTTTTATAAGTTTTCAACTTTTTGTGGGCTTTAATTTGTTTTACTATTAATAATGAGTTAATTAATTAAAATTTTGTTTTTATTAATTTCTACTCTTCTCTATGAGTCCAGAGATATTTTTATTTCTTATGTTATAATTTTTTAAAGGGCTTTAGTAATTAATTTCTAAAATTAATTAAATAAAAAAATTTAATTATCTTACCTTAATCATGCGACATTGACTGTATCATTAGACTCGTCAAATCTCCACGTGTCACCCCGCCATAGTCTCTGCTGTCCACACAAGCTGTTAAGGTCACATTAATCAGATGCACTGAGAAGATCACGTAGTTACACACATCCTGATTTTTGCTGTTTCTTTCAAATTCATGGAAACAAACGACATCGATTCATCTTTAAATTTTTGCAACGAACTGAGAATCATCGTTGATCAAGGGCTAAAATCTTCCACTCTATCTCACTAAAATTAATTCTAATCAAGTTCAAAAAATGCTTCTAAGCCTAAAGAATAGATCTATATGGTTAACCATGATTGAATTTGAATTTTCTTTCACAAAGCTCCAAGTTAAGCATGAATTAAGTAGTTTTTGGCCATTACCTTAGCCTAAGAGGTATGGCCTCAATTGGGGTTAACATAGAGTCTTACATTGGATGTGCACACCTGCTCCAAGAATCAATTTGGTTTGAAACCCAATCTTTGAATATTCTAGATTCAATGGGGATTCAGGCTGGTGTTGGAATGTGCTAGAGAGTGTGGAATACAGGGGATTTGATTGAGGAAGAGGTTTTTAACATCTGTGAAGCTTTTAGGATAGTTTAATTGAGTTCTGAGAACTTTGTTGGTTAAGGCATGAAATGCCCTAGTTTTTCTTGATGAAATTAGGGTTGTGAGATGGGTGGCTTGGAAATGGTGTAAATATGTTGCTAAGGTTTGCAGCTTGAAAATTGGTAACAATTATAAGGAGTTTGGATGAGTGGTTAAAGAGTTTGAATTGCTTGGAAAGCTCTCAGGTTAAGGCTACTCATGGCCATGAAAGGCAATTGTAGAGCTTAAGGATGCATGTGTTCTTCTGTGAAAGAGTGCTTAGAGGCATTTGGCAGAGGGGGACAACATTCCCATCTTTTGAATTCTTTTACATGGAGAGCTCCAATGGAGGTGGAGGTGGCATGAGAGTATCTTATGGTGATTTGGGAAGGTCTATTTTAGTGGCTGGTTTCAGCTTTGGTCTAGTCTCAACCTTTCTTGAGTTTGATTTGGGTTAGTTTGACTTAGGTGCCATGAGTTGAGTTCTTTGATTTTAGTAACACATATTTTGTCCTTTCTTATTGGTATTAGAATCAATTAAATTCTTATTGAATTTTGAATTCTTACTATTTTATTGTGTTGTGACTTAGTTTTAGGGTTATTGAGTCTTAAGGTTTGGAATTAGATCATGGGCTTTAGCCTTGGGCTTTTGATAAGAGTTTGTTTTAAGGCTTAATTAGGATTTAGATTTTTAATAATTTTTTTTTATATTTATGTTAATTTAAAATTTTGTGACATAATTAATTGGTGATTTTTAATTTTTTATATGAAATTGACCATTTTTAATCAATTTAATTATTCATGAATTTTGCTCCATCATTTTTAATCTTAGGATGATTCTGAAATTTTTGGTAGGGTTTTAATTTTTATTTAAGAATTTGGGTGTCTTTTTATGTCAAAAGTTTCTTAGTTTAGTTGATTTAGTTTATGGGCTCATTTGATCTATAGTTGTTTAATGACCGTTGGATTTTAAGATTGATTTAGGGGTATTTAACTTTAGGTTTAACTTTTATTTGGTAATTTTTGAGAATAACTAGTTCTAAATTTCAATTTTGGTGATATAATTTTCCTTTGATTTAATTTTGATGATTTTAATTTTCTTTTGGTTCAAATTTTGTTTTTTATTGTGATTTTAGTGTTTAGGGTTTCCATCAAGAGGTAACCTTTCCTTAGTTTAAAGTTAGCCTTACACCCAGTGGGCATTTCCACCCTATGGGAACTTAACTTAGGCTTTAGTGTCTAATTTTATTTCTCTCAACCTATAGTTGAGGATTTGGCCTCTAGCATATAAAACCCTAGAGAGTGAAGATTAGTTTGAAGTTATGTATTGTTTTTGGTACCTTAACAAGTCATCCAAGAAACCCAATAAAAATATCCTAAGGCTAGATCTTAGGCTTCAAGAGAAGATATAATTCATCCAAAAATGAAGCCTACAAAGAAAAGTATAAATCAGTCTAACAATTAGATGTAGGGTTCCCAGACCTGACGGGAGCTCGACCAAAGTTGTTGATATATATATATATATATAGATAGATAGATATATAGATGAACCCTTCATAAAGGAGTCCACCCCAGATGGTTAATGTGTTATTTGAGCCGCAGCTCGAACCTGGGACACCAAGGTACTTATGACAAAACAGCCAACTAAGCTGCTACCTAGTTTTGCACTACACACATAAACACACAAACATACATACATACATATACATTTACACATGCATATAATACATACATAGATATGTATTCATACATACAGACATAAATATATACATACATATATGATACACACACACAGGTGAGTATGTGTGCGTGCATGCGCGTGTGTGTATGTAAATGTATATGTATGGGGCAAAATTTTTAATATATATATATATATATATATAGTAAAGCCTGGAGGTAATTTTATTAATTAAAGGAAGAGGTACAAAAGGAGGTGAATGGGTCCCACTAGAATGAAAAAAAAATTACAAACACACCCCTAAGGCCACAATACCTGATATACAACACACCCAAAAAAACCTCCAAAAAAGATAATGTATACCCAAAAGAAAATCTCCAAAAGATTATGCAACCACAATCAGCAAATTGAGGAAAAGAAGAAGCAAACATAAATATGAACTAGGCTAGGAGAAGAGTGACGAGTTTGGCAAACACTGCAAGGCACCACAGGCATTCTCGAGGTAGTCTTCAAAAAATTCCAGAAGGTAACAACAAGGACCACAGGTTCCACTCTAGAAATAGTAAGAATAAGGTTGCATAAAAGTAATCAGAAACAAAACTTAAAGCAATAGATAAAAAATCATACCAATGGTGATTGATAAGAAAAGGACGGTTAAAGATAACCTTAGACATCAACCGAAAGGAATAGATAGGATGAATTCTTATGGTCACATCAATAAACAACTAGCATGAAACATAGCAGTAAGCTTAGAAATATTAAAGTGCGAGCATTAAGTGTCAAACATAAGTTTATGCCTTCCTAATGAACCATGCAAGCATTTCATACACTAGCTTATGATGTCAGGAACAACTAAGGGATCACCTGCAATAAGTCATCTGAGCTCCATAGGAGGAAGCATACCAACATAAACACCCAAAAACCCCCACTTAGAAGGCCAATCAGCAGAAAAATCCCCCCCCCCCCCCCTTATGATGAAACTCCATTGAATTATTAGGTTGTACTTGTTTATATAATTCCATATCCTATTAAGGAATATCACAAGTCCCAAGTACACTTTCTCTTCTTCAAAATATATTCCAAAAGAAAAACAGAGTCCATTTCAAGCTGCAAGACAAACCAATTATAAATAACTGCAATAGATAAAGCTAATAGAGCGGCCCAACAATCAGCTTCAATACAGGATATAATAGTGCAAAGAGACGAGGAAAAACCTAAGCATTTGCCTAGGGAATATCTAAAGATACCACCAGCCCAAACACAGTTTCTTTTCCAACTGCCATCCAAGTTAACCTTCACCGAGCCAAGAGAAGGGGGCAGCCATTTCATCAATGTCGGCCACCGCCCCACCCTAGACAAAAAGTTAGATTTACTAGCCCTCACAAGCTTACAAGCTTTAGAGAAATTGGCTAAAATATATGATACAGTGGTGGCAAAAGAGGGTGGCGACACATGTTTACAGTTGTTTCTAGCAAACCAAATAAACCATAACACCATAAAAGAAAAAAAAGCTCATCTTTGAATCATAAAAACCCCTTGGATTCCAGGATAAAAGGTAGTCATTCATGCCATTCTAGATTTGTAAGGGGACCCCCAATTGCTGCCCCTAGACAGTCCATATTTCTCTAGCAAAGGAGCAACGAAAGTATGAATGAATAGTAGATTATCCTCCACTCTACATAGCCAACAGTACATTTATTATATAAATATATATATATATATATATACTTCCCTCTCTTTATTTGTTGCTCACGCGCGATATATATATATATATATATATATATCTATATATGCATATATGTAGATCTATATATACAAATATGTATATCTATGTATACATATACATACATCCATATATATATTTCATCAGACTATAATGATATATTTGATTGCGCTTTTAATAAAGTTCCTATCATGAATTGAAATAAACTAAAAAATGATGTTAGCTTCTTCAAGGAAGCCTTCATTTGATAACTGATAAATTTTGTTATCCTAACTTATTTTGGTATTTACGGTCTAATATGGCACGAGTTCCCCAATATTTTTCTCTTTTCTTATAGAACACATGAAGAACACTAGCTATTAATTCATGTTTGTCGCTCAAGCATACAATAAGCTTATAAACATGCAATTATTAGAATGAGTTGAATGAATAATCCTGCCATGAAAATAGATAATACGTGCGTATGATGAGCTCAATTTAAAGAAACAATGTTAGCACGCCATTTATTATCTTAACATGACACGCAAAACTAAAACACCTTTAAAATTTCAAAACATTTTCGTATCCGGCTTTTATTTGTCATGCTTACATGTTACAAAGTATTAACTCAAGGTCTTGCTTCATGTGTTTGAAGCTAATACGTTTTAAATTTTCTAAATTATTTGAAAGAAATTTTTCAAAAAATAAAAAATGCTATTTACATATATGGGCTGAAAGAATTGGCATTAGCCATATAAAATGAAATTAATACGAGCAAGTTCTTGTCTAGTCATGTAAAGACCATAATGCCTTGCCAAATAAATGTTACTTTAAAATAAAAGTTTGGATATTATAACAATAAGTGAGCCAAAATCATTCCATAACATTCAAAACAAGAATCACACCATAGATTCCAATTTGAAGTCCAAGTTTTATTAGTCATTTTGAGATGATCCGTAGAGTTAGACATGTTGAATATCGATGACAATATATTTTTAATGATGGATAATATAGCAACTGCTCCAATGGTATGTGTGTGTCGCGCCCCTATATATATATATTGAAATTATTTTGGGATCGGCTAATTCTTACATATTTATTTTAAATTTACTAATTTTCTCTAAATTTTTAGCATTTTGTTTTGGGCAAATTTTGAGTCATTTAAATTGACCCTATGGTTTTCAAATAATTTATTTGATTTTCTTTTATGTTCTGTTAATGAACCATCTTTCTTATTTTATGAAGCCCTTTTGATTAATTTTAATATTATTTTTTTATCTATTTTATGAGCATAAATAGAAAAATAGAAGTCTTTTTTATTGGATTTGTAATTCAATAGGAATTGACACATCTTTGTAAAAGTAAGTTTTTTTACATTTTACCACTCATTTTACAAACAATTTTGACTTGAGTATTTTATACATGAATTCTTAGTTATAGACTACTTTTCATATTTTATTTTGAGTTACATATTTTGTGTGTGTGTGTGTGTGTGTGTGTGTGTGTGTGTGTGTGTGTGTGTGTGTGTGTGTGTGTGTGTGTGTATATATTGTAGAATCAATATCAATCGTGGAGCCAATCAAAAAAAAATTTCCAACTTTAGATAGGCTATTGTTAACCTATTTCAGATTTTAATTTTAATTTTTTATTATAATATTTTAGTATTTTAAAAAATAAAATTTTAAGAAAATTTAGATCTTTGGAAACTTATAAATTTTTCTTCAATAACTTTGCTTATATTTTAGAAAAGAGTGTACTACATATGTTGACATAGGAAAATAAAGTTTTTTACCAACTATTTTTATTATACAATACTTTATATATTTTAGCAAGTATATTGAACTCAATAAATTTTGCTAGAAAATAAAATTAGTATAAGGAAATTAATATATACGTTGCATATAAATGTTTTATAAAATGTGAATTTTATATTTTGTATATTATTTTTCTTCAAAAATTTCACTATTAGTTGTACATGCTAACTTTTATAGCTTTTAGTGATGTCTTTAACTTCATATATGTAAAAATTATTAATATTTCTATGCTTTGTTATCAAAAAGATATGTGCAAAGTGGAGTAATGTATGTAGACATGGGGTTGGGTGGTATGTTTTATGCATTCTTGGAAGGGTTATTAGGACTTTTTTACATATATAATTATTTATTTCTGCATTTTATAGACTTTAAAAGATGTGAACAAGTATAGACATATGTCAAAATGAAGATATACGGGGTAAATGAGAAATATGTACAAATGGACGTATAAGAGAAATGATGCATAAGGAACAAAAAAAAAATTATAAAATATTGAAAATAGATAAATAATTTATTATTTAATCTTGCTTATATTATATTTATATCATGTTTCTTGCACTATTTCCTAACATATGTAAATATTGGAAATTAGTTCTCATTTTAACATCATGCTTGATAGACAGAACACGTGATACATTTTCCTCTGTTATGTTGCTCCATTTACAAAAATGTCTTTTAACTTTCTTTTTTGTATATTAAAAATTATAATATATTTGCAGTATTTTACTAAGCTGTAGTAGCTCACCTATATTTTATTCATGTGTTATTTTAAGGAAGAGAAAGGCTCATATTGAAAAAAGAATATTGGTTACTATTAAGAGTTGATCTATTACGAGAATATTGGTTACTATTAAAAAAATATTGGTTATCTATATATATATATATATATATGTAAGTTAGCAATAGATCAACTCTTTAATAGCTAATGAAATTCTACGAGTTCTGTTGTTTAATTCTAAAGAAGAAATTTGTTGTTGTAGATGTACCTGCTCTGCTGCCCACGGTGCTAGCTCCAAACTCCTTGTTGAAGTAGCAGTCCTAAAGTCCAAGGTTCAAAAGATTAAATGATAAATTTATTCAATCAATATTAGGGGGGTTAAAGATGATTAGAGCAACACCAGGCAGGATCCCAAGTTCCCTTGTTCTTGTACCACTATTTTCTTTTTAATTTACTTAACTTAAACGAGTTGTTAAGCTCATTTAAACAAATGATAAATTTATTCAATCAATATTAGGGGGGTTAAAGATGATTAGAGCAACACCAGGCAGGATCCCAAGTTCCCTTGTTCTTGTACCACTATTTTCTTTTTAATTTACTTAACTTAAACGAGTTGTTAAGCTCATTTAAACTGAGGAGATCTTATAAGCAACTGTGGGTTACCTCATCTGAGGGACTCCCATAAATTCAAAAGGAAGTGTTATGAAATTATTGTTTTGTTGTTTAATTTTGAAAATGTTGTTTACTTTTCAAAAAATATTTTGTAATTTTCAGTTTTGAAAAGAGGTTTTATAGTTGAAGCAAGTATAGGTATGAAATGCAGTAAAGTAAAATGAAAGGAAATTGCATTGCAAAAATGTAAATGCATACCTATCATTCTTTCGCACTCACACTAAAATGTCAGAACTTACAGCACATATATATAAAATTTTGCGGGAAATTTAAATAAATTGCAAGATTGGAAAACAAGAAGACCAGTTGAAGGTATATCTACCAAACCCTAGGTCATAACTTGGTGGGTCCTTACAAGTTTTAATGGATGATTTGCTAGAACAAAGTATAATAAGTCCAATTGTCCTTCAAAATATCCAAAGGGTCATAAAAGTGTTCAGAGAACAATCCCTAATAACTTTTAAAATCGTTTGAAACATTTTGAGTTCATTTGATCTTATTTTATTCTTCAATTAATCATCCAAATTTTAGATTTAGTTTTAATAAATTAATACTCCCTATGCTGAGTGAACCTTGATATTTTAAATATCCTAAGTATGGGGTAATCAGACAGTCACCTAATGTTTTACTTAAAAGTGATGTAAGTGACTGCCCCGAGGGACAAACTTAAAATGGTTAAGGATTTTATGCCCCATATTAAAGTTAGGCTTGTAGTGTTTTCAAAATTTTCATGATTAGTTATGTTATGTTTTCTAAACCTCATTCAACAACTTGGGATTAAGCCTAGCTCACTACCATCAAGCCCTTTAATATTTCATGGGTAAATTTGTAGTAATCCAAATGTTAAATTAAGTCAGATATATTCTTATTAAAAGATCATGCTATCATCTAATCTCCAATTAGGGGCTTCGTATCAGTGGATTATTATCTTCCTAACTAAAGGCCACTACCTTAGTATCATTCAACTAAATTAACCTTCGAGTCATAGCAATTAAAACGATTATTATTCTACCTTTATCATAAAAAAGTGGCAAATCAGTTTATACCTCTTAACCCGTTATATTTCAAAGATCCAAAAGAGTTCACTATAATCAAAATTACTCATTTACCCATTTGGTTAATCCTAAATTTTAATCAAGGCCTCAAAATCCAAAATTACCATTTTGCCCCTAGGGCTCTCCACTTCATAACTTATCAAATATAACTCAAATGACTTTGAACTTTTTATGGTACCCCACTCATGAATCAATTAAAATATTAGATGAGAAAATGTGATTTTTCAAAATTTTATTTAATTTATATAGTTATTTTAACACAGAAAATTTGATTTTCAATATTAATTTATTTAGTTAATCAAAGTAAAGTTTTTTTTTTTATTCATGAGAAAATTAGTAGAGGTTCACCAAGGTTGGAGGACCACTTAAACAAAATTTCATAATTTTACAAATGATATTTTTAATTATTAAAATTGTTTAGTGATTAATTAAATAGAAAATATGTTTTAATTTCAAAATTACTTTTAATATTTTCCTTAATTCTCTCTAAGTCCAGCAAACTCAGAGAAGAAAACTTTTTAATTTTGCAAATTTTATTTTATTTATTAAAGATATTTAATTGAAAATTTTTAGAAAAATACAATTTTGCCATTTAAAAATGCATAACTAAATTAGGGAAACTAAGAAAAAATTTTAAAGGGTCTTTAGTGAACAAGAAATAATTAGGAATAATTTGGTGCATTTTCATAGTTTTAAAATTTTTTATTTTTTTTAATTCAAAATATAGCTTAAAAATGAGCTATTTATTTTAAAATAAATTTTATTTTTCCTAACTGTCCCTGATCACAAGGAACTCAGAAAATCATTTTCATAATTTTCTTAATTATAGATAATTTATTGTAATTATTTTAATGTAAAAATATTAAATGAGCTATTTATTTTAAAATAAATTTTATTTTTCCTAACTGTCCCTGATCACAAGGAACTCAGAAAATCATTTTCATAATTTTCTTAATTATAGATAATTTATTGTAATTATTTTAATGTAAAAATATTATTTTACTCAGAAAATAGACTTTAGTGATCAAATTAATTCAAATGAATCTAAATTTTTTACAGTGAGCCAAAATGGTCATTATTTACGGTGTGGAATCATTTTTGTTAGCTTTTTAAAATAATTTTATTCATTTTAATTTTAGTGAGTTTTTATGATTGAATTAACTATTGTAATTTACATAAAAATTTAAAATTAATTTATAATTTTCCTATAGTTCTCTAATAATAAGGAAACTACCAAAAGAAGTCCCAGGTTTTTCTAATTTATGTTTTAATTTATAAAATTATTTTAAGCAAAAATAGACAACTAGGCTTGAAAATTTGGGTTTCAAAGCTTGAGATGCTCCCTGTCCTTGGAAAAATCAGAAAACATCCCTATTAACATGAGGAATCAACCCCTAAAATTTCAAGTCTTGGTAATTATTATTTACTTAATTAGAATTAAAATAGTCCAGATGGTATTAATTTTATTAAAAATTAGAGACATATCAAATAATTTTTTTCTATTCCACATTATCCTCTTCTGTTCACTGAGCGAGTGAGCACTTTTATTTTTTTTTTATGATTTTTCTGCACCAAGTTATAGATTTTCAAAATTTTATAATTATTTAAATCATTTAAATCTTATTTTCCTACTTAAACACATGGCAACCAGCTCATCATACGACGGTTCTGAACACCACACGTCACACTCCCATTTGACACTACCATCTGACTCAGCAGCCACGCAGCTCACTCTTTATGCTCCATTCCATTGTCTGGCTTCCTCTCGACCGTCCACCAAATAAACGCAAAAACGAACAACATTCATTCATCGTACCCAAGTGACCTAACCCGAAAACTGTCCAATTTAAAATCTTAAGGTCTTGCTCGATACTCAATGAAATCTCATGGGGTTTGTTCCTACGTCGTCATCTGGTCCAAATGAACCTATCTATAAGGTCACATGCTCATGAAATTAAACTTTTCGTCACAAAAGCCCAAATCGAGCTTGATTTCGGGGAAAATTAGCTATACCTTTGTCTGAGAGGGGAGGCCTCAATCAAGTGCTTGGAGAACCTTCAGTGGAGTCCAGCGAACCTCTTGGAGATGTTGGTTTCCTCTGGTCAATGCTCTGAGCAATACTTCCTCCTACAGGTGAAGAGGTCTTAGTCCATGAGTGGGTTAGAGTGCTCTGGAGATGCGACTTTCAGTGGGGTTCTTCTCCTTTTAGTCTGGGGATGGTGACGAGCAAGTCAATTTGAGATTTTGTCAATTTTCATGAAAAGGCCAGAAAGTGCCCTGGTTTAGAGCTCTGAAATTGAGCTCAAACAGTGGGGAAGATGGCTGGAAGATGGTTGGAATGCACTTAAAAGGTCTTGGAGAAGCTCTAAAAGTAATTTAACAGAGTTTCCCCTAAGTTTTATGCACTCTCCTCTCTTAACCATGGAGGGATGATTTAAAAAGAGGAGCTTATGTCTTCAAGAGGGTTTTCCAGTGGGTGTCAAAGGTAGCTTAGGTAGAGGGAAGAGAATATCCAATGTCCAAAGAGAGTGAAAAAAGTCAAGGAGTTTTAAATTTGTGTATTTAGCCATGGGACCTCTTGGTCTGGTGTTTTTCAAAGACTAGGCCTGCCTGCCAAGCAAGGGCTGGTGGATAGGTTGTTCAGGGGAGCCAGAGGAAGCCTTAATTGTGATTAGTTGGGTGGCTTGATGGCAGATAGCATATCTTTCTTTGTTTTAGTAAATTTAGGAAGGGATCCCCCAAATCAGAGGACCCTTGGTCCATGGCTCAACTATGTTGGGATAAATAGATCTGGCTTGATTCCTAGGGCTCAAATGTTGGCTGTGGTGATAATGGTTTGGTTAATTTGAATGGTTTTGGTTAAATTTGAGGTTTGGTTTTGGTTTTCACTTGGGTCTAGCTTGGTTTGGGTTGAAATTTGGGTCATGTGATTGATCAGATTGATGTGGATGCTTTTCATGAAAAGTTTTGAAGAAGAATTGAGTGATTTTAAATTGATTTGGGAGTTCAATTTAGTGGAATTGGCTCATGGTCAATTTTGGGGCATTTGAGCTAGACATGGGTTTGGATTGGGCTAGGGCTTGGACTTGGTTCAACTGATGGTTCAAATTGGTTCCAGGGATTATGATGAAAAGTTTAAGATATCAATTGTGTGGAAATTGTGGAGTTATGGAGTTCAATTTGGGAGATTTTGGATTTTGGGGCAAAATTTGGGGTTTTGATTTAGGTTGGACATGGGTGAGGCTTGAGGCTAGGACAAGGAAAATTGGAGGCTCAAATTGGTTTAAGGGAGTGTCATGAAGATTTTAGAATTCAACATGGAAGGATTTGTGCAAGTTAAGGGGCTCATTTTGGGGAAACTTGAGGCTAGGGTCAAAATTGAGGCATTTAAATGAGCTAGAATTTGGTTTAAAATGGGGTTCAATTGAGCTTCAATTTATTTTAATTGGGATTGGGCTTGATGAATTTAAGTTTAGAATTGAAATTGGGTAAGATTGAAGTTCAAATTAGTGAAAATTGAGGGTGATTTGGTGATTGGGCTTTAAAGGGCAAAATTTAGATTTTAGTCAAAATTGGTAAAATTGAGCTCCAATGGAGTGGTCTAAATTGGATTTGGGGACATTTGGAAAGGTTTTGGAGATTTTGGGAAAATTTGGGCCACGAATGGCATTTTGGTAACTTTGGCAATTTTGGAGGTATTTTGGGAATTTTGGGGTGTTTTGGGCAATTTGGGTCATTTAAAAGAGTTTGGGATGATTTTGGACAAAATTGGATAATTTGGGTAATTTGGAAAATTTTAGGGTTTTAAGGGCAATTTGGTAGTTTTTTAAAAAGTTTGGGGGGCAAAAGGCTAAATTGGGTATTTGGGTAGGATGAATCAATTGAGGATGTTAATCATAAAAATTACCCTTTTTTGAGCCATGAGACCAAGGGAACTCCCATTATGGATCCTCCATGTGCTGGTCTTAGCCAACCCTAGCCTAGGGCTAATGGTTTAGAGGACCATCTACATGAGTTTCCAATAAAGAAAGTGATCAAGCTAGGCATGTTTGGTTAAGGGTTGGGGTTGTGTGTGCAATTGAAGGGTTTCAAGTGTGTGTGTGCAAGACTGGCTAAGACCACACCAGCCAAGGCTAACCCTAAGGCCATACAGTCATATGGAGACTCTTCTTGAGCTCCCCCATATTGGCTCCACCAAGTAAGTGCTAGAGGTTAGGACCAACATGTGGAACTTCAAAATGAGCAAAGAAGAGTTTTTGAATTTCTAATGGTGAGGGTTCCTTTACTAGTCTTCTAGGAATAGTTAACAAAAAAGTTTTATGGCTAGATCCTAGGCTTATAATGAAGAAACTAGACCTCAACCAAAAGTGAGGTCAGCAAATGAACCCCCAATAAGTATGATGTGCTGGGAAAGCACACCGTACGTATTGGTGTTGACTGACGAGATCAATCAACCAACATGACTACCTAAGACAACATGCTCATAGCAATGAAGAGAGAAAATTAAACAGGCTTCCGCTGGGGAGTAGACAGGGACTCCCACTGAGGATCAGAAGTCAATTTTCCAAATAGAACCATCAAAGACACTGATGGTCACGACAACAATTCGATTTGATTTTAAACAAAAGATTTTAAGTTTAGTTGAAAATTAATTTGATTTCAATTTTTAAAAAAAATAAAAAATTAAGGATGTCCAAAAAGATCGGGTCGAGATGAAAACCACAAGGACTTACATTCAACTTAAAAGACCCATCGAGGAAAAGAGGTGCTACTTTAGGAAGGAAATGTTTGGGACTCACATCTAACCTAAGAGGTAATGGAAGGGAATAGGACGAAGGCCTATCTTGAGGAAATTTCAAATTTGCTACATTGAGAAGGAAAGCTCTAGAACTCACATCCAACTCAAGGGGTAAAGAAAGGGAATCAAAATTTAGGCAGAATGAGAATCAGAAGCCTTATTCCCTTCGAGAGGGTCTCACACTAATCTCGAAGATTTGAATTTGCTACTTGGGAAGGAAAACTTAGGGACTCACATCCTACCTAAGAGGCAGCGTAAGGAATCAGAACTTTGGTACCGACCCTAGGATGGGAATTAGAATTATGACGTAACTAACTATGACCAATCTAATCCCAATCTTAATTCCCAAACTGATCTTCAAATCATACTTATGTACAATGAACCCATCAATAAGAATGAAGAAGATGCCGACGACACTTGTCACGACAGTCTGGGAGCGAGGAGCTAGTCCTCGAGTGTCAAGGAGCACCGCTCAAAATCAACTTGGATTTCTCTGATACAAAAGAAGTAGCATAAGACTTACCTTTGACATTGCAAGAAGAAGAAGAAGATATTATAGAAGTAAATCTAAGGATTATAAAGACCTTACCCTCGAGAATGGATCCAATAGACAAAGGAAAGCAAATAGTTACTCATGAAGAGCATCCTCCAGCAATAGAAGAAATACTCATTCCCAGTAAAATTGGAGGCATGTATAAAGTGGATTATAATGTACTAGCTCATATTAGGAGGTTACCTACCAAACAAAGTATCTACGATGCTCTGATCCTGTAAAAGAAGATGAGGGATGCTCTGGTTATAGCCCTGCTCAACCCAAAAATTTGCTTAGTTCAGTTGGCCAGCACATCCTCAGATGAAGTTTGTTCTTTAAAGGAATAGCCTGGGGTAACCTTTACTAATGAGGACTTGCTGCTTGGTACTGCCAATCACAAATAACCACTCTACAATTCAGTTAACATCGACAGATTCGTGCTTTCCAAATTTTTGGTTGATCTAGGAGTGTCACTCAACTTAATGAGTCTACGAACGTTAGCTTACTCAGACATTAACGCTCAAGAGCTCACTGCCATAGAATGATGCTAGGAGGATTTAATTAGAATGTTGAAAGAGTTCTTGGATCAATCACACTAGAGAGCTAGCAAGAACCGCCAAGTTTCATATCATTGATGCAGAGACCTCTTCCAATGCTTTATTTGGTCAACAGTGGCTGCACGAGCATAACATGATTCTGTCTTCACTACATCAGTGTATCAAGTATTTCAAGAAGGATAAGAACATTGCATTGAAGGAGATTTACAACCATTTTCAGTTCATGAGGTAGGCATCCATGAAGACGCCGCCAACTATGCCCCTCCAAAGAAGACTATCTTCTCTAGCGAAGTTGTGCCAAGTGAGATGGAAGATGGAGTAGAATAGTAAAGACGAGACCATTCAGCTCTGCTTCAACTATCTATTATAATTTCTTCACAACAAGTTGGTAGAGGTTCATTTAGCCCATGTATTTAAGATCGAGGCCAGCGACATGGATGAGGAAGAGCCAACATGATTGTTGAACGGACGAGGCCGACCATCAGCATTGATGTAGAAGAAAGTTTCGATGAAGAGATGCTACTGATAAAATAGAAGAAACCACAGCTTGAGATACCCTAATAAGATGTGGAGAAAAGTGAATATGAATCAATGTATGATCGGATCAACCACTACGTGAATGCCATGACCCATACTCTGATTCATTGATACACCTAAAAACGTGTAATTTTTCATATGCTTTTAATGCCTATTTTCTGTGATTTTCAATGATAATGCACTTTAAAGAAAGATATTTTGTATATTTTTGGTTTCATGTACAGAAAATGGAGTTTTGGAGAAAAAAAAGCAAAAACGATGCAATTTAGATAAAAACGAGCAAGAAAAAAAATTTGTCCTAGCACATTTCGATATGTCTTTCTATGCTTAATATCTTTTAATGCTTAATATGCTTAATATCTTTTACACTTCTCACACATTTTTGAATGAAATTACACTTTAAAGAAAGATTGTTTTTATGCTTATTTTGTAGATCTATCTATTAGGAATGCAACACAACTGAAATGGGGCGAAACTGAGCTAAAATGGAGTCAAACGAAGCAAAAAGGTGGAGCTGCACAGGGTGGGCGCCGGCAGTGCCAGAGCCAGATCTGGTGGCATTGAAGAGCAGATAAATGACGAAAAAATGATGCCGACAACGCCTAAAATGGCGCCGACGGCGCTTGGGACGGTCATGGATCAATTTTTGGCTGTTTTTATGATCTAGAAGGCTCCCAAGTGATTCAAACACCCCATGAAGCAATTCAATGAATCTAGACACTTGGGTAAGGCTCTTGAATGAAGAGACATGTTTTTTGGATGAATAGATTTATCTCTTGGACACTTGGAAAAAAGGAGGGAATTTGTGTCTCTTTAAAAAAGAGGGCTTGGCACCTCTCATATGCATGCATGTGTGTGTGTGTGAGTGAGAAAATGTGGAGAATGTTTAGTGATCTTAGAATAGAAGTAGAAATATAGATTTCTACCTTTTTTGAGAGATTTGTGAGGGGATTTTGAGAGAATTTGTAAGGGAATGTTCTAGCATTGCATGGATCAGCGGGAGACTTCGTGGGAGAGATTTTCATCTTTCTTTCAAAGGGAAAATCTAAGTATTGTGTTCTTCATTACCTTATGATTCTGTAAACACTTATTTAGCGGATTTGCTTTGCTGTAATGAAGTTTTTTTGTTGTGTTTTCTTCGTGTTTTGTGATGTGTTTTTCTTACTCTTTCTTCTTCTTAGGAAATAGTGACATGAGAGAATTATGCCATTATTTTCCTTTTACTTTTCTCTTACAATGAGTAGGATTCATGTTTTGGATTTTGGGATGCATGCTTGAAGAAGTTTTAATTATAAATGTGATGATTTTTACTTGCACTTAATTTACATTACAATAAAGGTCTGTTGTAGTGTTAAAATTCGTTGTAATTGCATTAAAACTTGAGAGGACGGTGTAATTCTCAACAAGTGGAACCACATTCAAATTCCATGGATGGTGAAGTTCATGGGGATTGGATACAAATAAATAAGAAAATATACTTTGATGGGCATAGAATTGGAGATTTTAGGGTGACAGACTAAAATCCCCAATTCGGTCTTACTGTTTAATGAACTAAAGCGAGAGAGCCTTCAAGGGAAGGGAAGTGAGAGCCAATATCCTTCTAGCCTAACCACGGATTTAGGGACTAAACTTGAGATTAACCAATGACTTTCTATAACACTGAATCAGGGTAGAGAATTAAAATTTCTTCTATTTGGCACATACAATATTTAATGTATCTCATTCCTTTACATTATCCAACTCACTACATAAGAATAGTAGTTTTGAAAATCTTAAAATTCTCCAAACCAATTCATCTAGAAAGGGTTATCTTTAGAATTTAATATTTACATTTAGGAATAGTTATTATCCTTATATTTAAAATTTGCATTTAGGAGTAGTTTAAACATAAAACACTATTTTAATCGACATTCCAATCTAAGGCCTGATAGTAGTAGACTGGAATTTGACTAAGGACATCTTTCCTCGCTTCCTCGTGGGATCGATAATCGGGGCTTAGTCAAAAAGTTTTATATTACTCGATTGATACATATACTTGTGTTTATATCATTGTGACTATATAGAATATATAAAATTAAGCATATAAAAAAGTCGCATCATCCATCTTCAAAGGGTTGAGAGTCTAGAGATCAAGGAAGTCTATAGTGTTGGTTTTAAGCTGATCAAGTTATACCATTCTTCCCCAACTATTAGTTATGAAAATCAAGTAAATTTGGAAAAGGATTCTAATGAGTTAATGGACATGTTCCAAAGAAAGTGGCAAAGGATAAACTACAACTTTTGAGAAGTTATGGAATGTTAAAAGTCGAACTTCCAATTCGAAAGAGGGTCTTGGATTTGGTACTATAGACTCAGAATTTTGCATGGTTGTTAGTAGCAAATTAGAAGAGGATTGTTTTGATGTACAAATTGACTTTGAAGATCAACCGATAGACGATGCTCCGCCTAAATTTGAAGAAGAGATTAAGTCAACTGTCTAAAAATTGAAGGAAGTAAACTTCGGGACTGAGGTGCATCCCCATCCAACATTCATAAGTTCTCTACTCTGTGAGGAAGAATCTACATAGTTAATTAAGTTACGGTCAGAATTTAAAGAATGCTTCACCTTGAGCTACGATGAAATGTTGGGATTTTCTTCAAAAGTTACAGTGCACAAGCTCGGGGTGGACAAAGATATGACCCCAGTGAAATATGCTCCTAGAAGGATGCGACTCAAAATAGAGCAACAAGTCATTGCTGAGGAAAATAAATTAATAGACACAAACTTTGTGAGAGAAGAGCAATACCCAACATGGCTAGCCAATATTGTGCTAGTTAAGAAGACAAATGGACAAATCCATGTATTTGTTGACTTCAGGGATTTAAACAAAGTATGTCCAAAAGATGAGTTCCCACAATTGATACCATAGTTAATGGCCAACATCGCATCCAAGAATGAGATCTTCTCCATCATGGATGGATCTTCAGGTTATAATCAGATCAAGATGGCTCTAGAAGATGTAGCGCTTACAGCCTACAGCACGCCGATCGGGATCTTCTGTTACACAGTGATGCCATTCGGGTTGAAGAATGCTAGAGCAACATATCAATGAGCTATGATGAAAACTTTTGATGACCTCATTCACAACTAAGTGGAGTGCTACGTAGATAACTTGGTCATTAAAAGCAAGTAGCAGTTATACCACTTGTATGATTTGAGGATCGTGCTTGAATGATTAAGACAATATAATCTCAAGATGAATCCCTTAAAGTGGGCCTTGGGCGTCACCTCTAGGAAATTTCTAGGATTCATTGGCTATCGTCGGGGAATCGAGATCGACCTTGATAAAATTAAAGCTATTTTGGAAATGCCACCTCCCAAAAACTTCAAACAACAACGTTCCTTTCAAGGTAAATTGGCATACCTAACACGCTTTATTTCCAATCTCTCAAGTAGGTGTCAGCCCTTATTGACATTAATTAAAAGGGATGCTAAATTCTTTTAGGAAAAGAAATGTCATCCAACCTTTGAGGACATTAAGCAATATTTAATGACACCTCTTATTTTTGTTGCCCCTATCCTGGGAAAACCTTTGATACTTTATACTGCGGCCTAAGACGGCTCTCTCAGAGCCCTGCTAACTCAGGTCAATGACGAGGGACTCTACTACTTGAGTCGACGTCTAATACTGATGAAGGTAAAGTATCCTCCTATTGAGAAGCATTATCTAGCTTTAATTTTCACCACTCATTTCTCATAAGATTACATGTTTTCTCATAAGATCACCCTTATTTTGAAAGCTAATCCATTGCAATATTAGATGACTCAACCAACACTTTCTGAACGTCTAGCAAGATGGTCGATGATTTTATTGTAATTTGACATAACTTTTATACCCCTTTAAACTATCAAAGGGCAGACTCTGACATAATTTCTTGCAGCACACCCACTTCCACTGGGGTCGCCTCTCAACAATGATCTGACAAATGAGCAGATACTACAAGTAGTGTAGTCTAGTGCCAGACATTGGGAAATGTACTTCGATGGAGTTTTGTCAGCCAGAAAAGATAAAGGATCAATAACAGTTCTACCATGAAAAACAGGGATCGGTTTGATTTTTGTTACACCAGATTTGGGCGTGTTAAGATTTTCTTACCACCTGACAGAGCTGTGTACAAATAATGAAACAAAATACGAAGCCTTAATCACTGGATTGGAGTTGGTACTATTGATGGAAATAATATACTTTGTTATCTATGACGACTCACAACTCTTCATTCAATAAGTCGCCAGAAAATACAAGATTTTGAAGCCAAGATTAGAGAATACCACAAATATACAATGAAGTTGCTAAAATAGAGTCCAAGTGTGACACTGTATAGGATTCCTCATGGAGATAAATCCCATGCCAATGCTTTGGACAAGCTTGCTAATAAATTGGAGTGTCTACCGGAGGATTCCATTGACATTACAGTGCAAGGGCACCGAGTTTTGTCAAATATTAACATCGATAGTCTACACAAGCTCAGAAAGAAGAAAAGATAGTAGCTGCAGTAGCAGACAATACCAAAGATTGGTGCAGGTCATTGATAGAATATTTTCAAACACAAAAACTACTAGAAGACAATTCAAAAGTATATCACATCAAAAGAAGAGCCATTTCATATGCTTTGGTTTGTGATGTTCTATACAGAAGGTCATTTGATCAGATGTGACTACGATGTCTGAGCAAAGCAGAGGCACATGATATCATCAAAGAAGTACACGTCAGATTGTGTGGTGCTCACCAGTCATGGATGAAGATGAAAATGAAAATTAAAAGACTCAGATATTATTGTCTAGCAATGATAGTGGATTGCATGGAAACAACCAGAAAGTGTCACCTGTGTCAGGTGCATGGAGTGGTCTTACACTAACCTCCAAATGTGCTACACCCAACTGTTGCCTCATGTCCATTTGAGTATTGGGAAATGGATTTAGTGGGTTTGATAGACCCCCCATCTTCTAAAGGACATAGATTTATTGTCACAGTTGCATATTAGTTTTCCAAGTGGGCAGAGGTAATGCCATTAAAAGATGTCACAACACATAATGGTCTGTAGTTCTTTAAGACATAGTTTGGATGTGAGTCCTTGAGCTTTCCTTCCTAATGTGACACCTTAATCGAGATCAGTTTGACACCCCCTTAAATGGTATGAGGCTTTTGATTCTCATTTTGGGGCTGTTACCTAAATTCTAGTTCCCATTCTAGGATCATTTCTAAATTTTGATTCCCTTGTGTCATCTCTTAGGTTGGATGTGAGTCCTTGAGCTTTCCTTCCTAATGTGAAACCCTTCTTTGAAATTGGTGTGAGACCCCCTTAATTGGTATGAGGCTTCTGATTCTCACTCTTAAGTTGGTACCTAAATTCTAGTTCCTATTCTGGGATCAGTACCTAAATTCTGATTCCCTTATGTCACCTCATAGGTTGGATATAAGTCCTTGAGCTTTCCTACCTAATGCGACACCCTTTTTGAGATTGCTATGAGACCCCCTTAAATGGTATGAGGCTTCTGATTCTCATTCTGGGGTTGGTACCTGAATTCCAGTTCCCTTTCTGGTATGAGTACCTAAATTCTAATTTCCTTCTATCACCTCTTAGGTTAGATGTGAGTCCTTGAGCTTTCCTTCTTAATGTGACACCCTTTTTGAGATCAGTGTAACACCCCCTTAAATGGTATGAGGCTTCTGATTTACATTCTAGGGCTAGTACCAAAATTCCAATTCCCATTCTGGGATCAGTACCTAAATTCAGAATCCCTTCTGTCACCTCTTAGGTTGGATGTGAGTCCTTGAGGTTTCCTTCCTAATGTGACATCCTATTCAAGATTGGTGTGAGACCCCCTTAAGTGGTATGAGGCTTCTGATTCTCACTCCTAGGTTGGTACCTAATTTTAGTTCTCAATTTCGTAGCAATATTTAAATTATGATTCCCTTTTGTCACCACTTAGGTTGGAAGTAAATCATTAAGCTTTCCTTTCTAACATGACACCTTCTTTGAGATCAGTGTGAGATCTCCTTAAATTGTATGAGGATTCTAATTCTGACCCTTGGACTGGTACATAAATTCTAATTCTCATTTTTGAATCAGTACCTAAATTTTAATTCTCTTTTATCACCTCTTAAGTTAGATGTGAGTCCTTGAGCTTTCTTTCCTAGTGTGATACCTTCTTCGAGATCAGTGTGAGACCCCTTGAATGGTATGAGACTTCTAATTCTCACTCCTAACTGGTACCTAAATTTCAGTTCTCATTCTGCAATTAGCACCTAAATTCTGATTTGCTTCTGTCACCTCTTAGGTTTGATGTCAGTTCTTGAGCTTTCCTTCCTAATGTGACAACCTTCTTTGAGATCGGTGGACCCCCTTCATTGGTATGAGGCTTTCGATTCTTACTCATGGGCTTGTACCTACATTGTAATTCCTCTTCTGGGATCAGTATCTCAATATTGATTCACTTCTGTCACCTCTTAAATTGGATGTTAGTCCTTGAGCTTTCCATCTTAATGTGACACCCTCTTCGAGATCGATGTGAGACCCTCTTAAATGGCATGAGGCTTTTGATTCCCATTTTGAGGTTGGTACCTGAATTCTAGTTTCTATTCTGGGATTAGTACCTAAATTCTGATTCTCTTCTACCACCCCTTAGTTTGGATGTGAGCCCTTGAGCTTTCCTTCTTAATGTGGCATCTTCTTCGAGATAGGTCTGAGACCCTTAAATCATATGAGGCTTATGATTATCACTCATAGTCTGGTACCCAAATTTAAGTTCCCATTCTGAGATCAATACCTAAAGTCATATTCTCTTCTATCACATCTTAGGTTGGATGTGAGTCCTTAAGCTTTCCTTCTTAATGTAACACATTTGTCGAGATTGGTGTGAGACACCCTTAAACGGTATGAGGATTCTGATTCTCATTTTGAGGCTGGTACATAAATTCTAGTTCCCATTCTAAGATCAGTACCTAAATTGTAATTCCTCTCTGTCACCTCTCAGGTTGGACATGAGTCCTTGAGCTTTCCTTCTTAATGTAACATCCTCCTCGAGATCGATGTGAGACCCCATTAAATGGTATAAGCCTTCTGATTCTCATTCCTGGGCTGGTCCCTAAATTTCAGTTCTATTTATGGGATAAGTACATAAATTTGGATTCTCTTCTGTCGCCTCTTAGGTTGGATATAAATCCTTAAGCTTTCCTTCCTAATTTGACATCCTCTTCGAGATCTGTGTGAGACCCCCTTAAATGGTCTGAGGCTTCCAATTCTCTCTCTTGAACTGGTACCTAAATTTCAATTCCTATTCTGGGATCAATACCTACATTCTGATTCCCTTCTATCACCTCTTAGGTTAGAAGTGAATCATTGAGCTTCCCTTCCTAACGTGACAGCTTCTTTGAGATTGGTGTGAGGCCCCATTAAATTGTATGAGGTTCTAATTCTCACTCCTAGGCTGGTACCTAAATTTTAGTTCTCATTCTAAGATCGATACCTAAATTTTGATTCCCTTTGATCACCTCTTAAGTTAAATGTGAGTCCTTGAGCTTTCCCTCCTAATGTGATACCTTCTTCGAGATCGGTGTGAGACCCCCTTAAATGGTATGAGACTTCCAATTCTCACTCCTAAGCTAGTACCTAAATTTCAGTGTTCATTCTGGGATCAGTACCTAAATTTTGATTGCCTTCTGTCACCTCTTAGATTTGATGTGAGTCCTTGAGCATTTCTTCATTAAGTGACACCCTTCTTCGAGATCGGTGTGAGACCCCCTTCATTAGTATGAGGCTTCTGATTCTCACTCATGGGCTTGTACCTAAATTCTAGTTCCTCTTCTCGGATCAGTACCTAAATACTGATTCCCTTGTGTCACCTCTTAGGTTAGATGTGAGTCATTGAGCATTCCTACTTAATGCGACACGAGATCGGTGTGAAAACCCCTTAAATGGTATGAGGCTTCTAATTCACATTTTGGGTATGGAACCTAAATTCTTATTCCTATTTTAGAATCAGTACCTAAATTCTAATTTCCTTCTTTAATTTCCTTCTTTCACCTCTTAGGTTGGATGTGAGTCCTTGAGCTTTCCTTCCTAATGTGAGACCCTCTTTGAGATTGATGTAAGACCATTTTAAAGGGCATGAGGCTTTTGATTCTCATTCTAAGGTTGGCACCTCAATTCCAATTCTCATTCTGGGATCAGTACCTAAATTTTGATTCCCTTATATCACCTCTTAGGTTGGATGTGAGCCCTTGAGCTTTCCTTCCTAATGTGACATCCTCTTCGAGATAGGTCTGGGACTCCCTTAAATTTTATGAGGCTTCTGATTCTCACTCCCGGGTTGGTACCTAAATTTTAGTTCCCATTCTAGGATCAGTTATCAATTCTGGTTCCCTTTTGTCACTTCTTAGGTTGGATGTAAGTCCTTAAAGCATTCCTTCCTAATTTAACACATTCTTCAAGATTGGTGTGAGACCCCCTTAAATGGTATGAGGCTTCCCATTCTCATTTCGGGGCTAGAACCTAAATTCCACTTGCCATTCCGGGATCAGTACATAAAATTTGATTCCTCTCGGTCACCTCTCAAGTTGGATGTGAGTCATTGAGCTTTCCTTTTTAATGTAACATCCTCCTTGAGATCAATGTGATACCCCCTTAAATGGTATAAGCCTTCTAATTCTCTTTCCTGGGCTGGTCCCTCAATTCTAGTTCCAATTATGGGATCAATACCTAAATTCTGATTCTCTTTTGTCACCTCTTAGGTTGGATGTGAGTTCTTGAGCTTTCCTTCCTAATTAAACATCCTATTTGAAATCGGTGTGAGACCCCCTTTAATGGTTTGAGGCTTCTGATTCTCTCTTTTGAGCTGGTACTAGTTCTCATTCTGCGATCAGTATCTAATTTCGGATTCCCTTATGTCACCTCTTATGTTGAATGTGAGTCCCTGAGCTTTCCTTCCTAATGTGACATCTTCTTTGAGATCTGTGTGAGACCCCCTTAAATGGTATGAGGCTTCTGATTCTCAGTCCTGGGCTGATATGTAAATTCCAGTTCCCATTTTGGGATCAGTACATAAATTCTGATTCTCTTCTGTCACAACTTAGGCTGGATGTGAGTCCTTGAACATTCCTACCTAATGCAACACTCTTTTTGTGATCAGTGTGAGAACCGCTTAAATGGTATGAGGCTTCCAATTTTCATTTCAGGGCTGGTACCTAAATTCTAGTTCCCATTCAGGGATCAGTACAAAAATTATGATTCCCTTCTGTCACCGTTTAAGTTGGATGTGATTCATTGAGCTTTCCTTTTCAATGTGACATCCCCTTAGAGATTGGTGTGAGACCACCTTAAATATTATGAGGCTTTTAATTTTCACTCTTGGACTGGTACCAAAATTCCAGTTCCCATTATGGGATCAGTACCTAAATTTTGATTCCCTTATGTCACCTCTTAGGTTGGATGTGAGTCCTTGAGCTTTCCTTCCTAATGTAACACCTTCTTTGAGATCTATGTAAGACCCTATTAAATGGTATGAGGCTTCCAATTCTCACTCCTAAGAGGGTACCTAAATTCCAGTTCCCATTCTCGGATCAGTACCAAAATTTTGATTCCCTTCTATCACCTCTTAGGTTGGATGTGAGTCCTTGAGCTTTCCTTCCTATTGTTACATCCTCTTTGAGATCAATGTGAGACCCCCTTAAATGGTATGAGGCTTCCAATTCTCAATCCTAAGCTGGTAAAAAAATTCTAGTTCCCATTCTGGGATTAGTACCTAAATTATAATTCCCTTCTGTCACCTCTTAGGTTATATGTGAGACTTTGAGCTTTCCTTCCTAATGTGACACTTTCTTCAAGATCGGTGTGAGTCCCCCTTAAATGGTATGAGGCTTACAATTCTTACTTATGGGCTAGTACCTAAATTTTAGTTCCTATTCTGGGATCATCACCTAAATTCTTAATCCTTTCTTTCACCTCTTAGGTTTGATGTGAGTCCTTGAGCTTTCCTTCCTATTGTGACAGCTTCTTTGAGATCTATGTGAGACCCCCCTTAAATGGTACGAGGCTTCTGATTCTCTCTTCTGGGTTTGTACCTAAGTTTCAATTCTCATTCTGGGATCAATACCTAAGTTTTGATTCCGTTCTATCACCTCTTAGGTTGGATTTGACAGGTTGAGCTTTCCTTCCTAATATGACATCCTCTTTAAGATCTGTGTGAGACCCCCTTAAATGGTAAGAGGCTTCTGATTCTTACTCTATGGCTGACACCTAAATTCCAGTTTCCATTATGGGATCTGTACCTAAATTTTGATTCTCTTCTATCACTTATTAGGTAGGATGTGAGTCATTGAGCTTTCTTCCCTAATGTGACACCTTCTTCGAGATTGATGTCAGACCTCATTAAATAGTATGATGCTTTTGATTCTCATTATGTGGTTGGTACCTAAATTCTAGTTCCCTTTCTGGAATCAACACCTAAATTCTGATTCCCTTTTGTCACCTCTTAGATTGGATGTGAGTCCTTGAACTTTCCTTCTTAATGTGACTCCTTTTTTTAGATCAGTGTAAGACCCCCTTAAATGGTATGAGGCTTCTAATTCTTACTCTTGGACAAGTACCTAAATTCCAATTCCCATTCTAGGATTAGTACCTAAATTTTGATTCCCTTTTGTCACCCATTAGGTTGAATGTGACATCCTCTTTAAGATCGGTATGAGACCCCATTAAATTGTATGAGGCTTCCAATTCTCTTCTCTGCAAATCTCAACACTTCAAGTTTGGTGTGAGACCCCCTTAAATGGTATGAGGTTTCTGATTCTTTTCTATGGAATCTCTACATTTTAGATAAGCCTTGTCGTACTCCCTCTCAGCACTCCGCAATCACAGCATTCAAGATAGGCCTCATCCTACTCCTCAGCACTTTCAATACCTTTTGAGTTGGATGTGAGTCCTTGTGCATTCCAACTCAGTCCGATCACATCACATATTTCCACCTTTCGTAAATTAAAATTTTCACTAAATCATAATCAAAATTGAAATTAAAATTAAAATGTTGAAATAGAATTGATTCCTCTCTGCGGTCGTCAATTTCCTTGATGGCTATCTCCATAAATCTGTTGCATAGCCCTTCACTTAGGACAGCAAACAAAAATATCCTTGTAAATTTCAAATTCACTTTTGAAAGTGATATTCTGAAGGTACATCCGTCAATACCTAGTGGGAGTCCCTGCCTACTCCCCCACGAAAACCTTCTCCACATTTTCTCTCTTTACTACTCTGAGCTTGTATGCTTAATGCCAATACGTACGGTGTGTCTACCCAGCACACCAGACCTATTGGGGGTCCATTTGTTGACATCACTTTTGGTTGAAGTCTAGTTTCTTCTTTATAAGCCTAGGATCTAGCCATGGGACTTTCATATTGACTATTCCTAGAGGACTAGTGATGATACCCACACCAATAGAAATTCTAAACCCCTCTTTGCTCATCTTGAATTTCCAAATATTGGTTCTAACATCTAGCAATTAGTAGGTGAGACCAATATGATAAAACTCAAGAGGAGTCCCCATAGGACTTTTTGGCCTTAGGTGTGGTCTTGGTCAATCCTGCACACACACACTTGCATTTGCACTCAACACCTAAATCCTTAGCCAATTATGCTTAATTGATCCCTTACTCTTTTGGAAACTCATGTGAATGGTCCCCTGAACCATTAGCCCTGTGCTAGGGTTTGACTAAAACCAGCATATTGAGGATCCAAATTGGGAGTTCCCTTGGTCCTATGGCTCAAATAGAGTGAATGCATGATTAACATTCTCAATCAATCCCAATTTTGCCAAATTCCAATTTTAAGCATCTTTGGTCCCAAACTTCACTAAATTACCAAATTGCCGCTAAATTCCAAAAATTCCCAAAACTACCCAAATTATCCAAGTCACTTCAAAAATCATTTCAAACCATTCCAAACCCCTCAAATTGACCAAAAACCCTAAAGTTTTCAAAATTTCCAAAATATCCCCAAAATCCCTAAAATTACCAAAATGTCCTTCATGCCCCAAAAATTCCAATAATTCCCAAAATATCCAAAATCACTCTAAATGTCCCCAAAATCAATTTGAACCATCCATTGAGCCCAAGTTGACCAAATTGACCCATTTTAACAAAAATCCCCAAATTGCCCTTAAATGCCTAAATTCCCCAATTCACTCACAATTTTCACCGAATTGATTGCAATCTCCCACAATTTCAATTCCAAACTCGAATTCATCTTCCCAAATTCCAAAAATTAACCAAATCCAATCCTAATTAAACTCAATTTCAATCTCAATTGCAAGCCCAATAAAAAATCCCCAACTTTAGCCATACCCTTAAATTCCCCAAATTGAAACCCAAGATCAAATCAATTTCCCCAAATTTGAATCCTAAATTCATCATAACACATCCCCAAATCAGTTTGAATAATCAATTGACCAAAATTTGAACTCAAAGCTCACCTAAATCCAACTTAAGCCAAACACCCAATTTTGACTAAAAGCCCAAATCTCCCAAATTGAACCTTCTAACTCCAAAAATTGATATCCAAAACTCTTCATGACAATATTTTAGATCAAATTTGCTCATCAATTGAATCATATCCAAACCCTAGCCCAATCTAAACCCAAGTCTAGCCTAAATGCCCAAAATAGACCATATGGCCAACTTACACTAAATCAACCTTACAAACCAATTCAAAAACCACCCAATTGGCATCCAAAACTCATTATGACAATTATCTAAGTTAATTTGATCAATAAATTGAGCCAAATTCAATGTCTAGCCAAACCCAAACTCAAATCCAAGCTCATTATAAGAATTTGAACCTAAACTCCAAATGTGACCAAACCTAACCAAATTGACTAAACCATGGTCACCACAGCCAATTTTTGGACACTAGGGACCGGCTAGACCCACGTAGCCCACCCTACATGGGCCATAGATCAAGGGTCCCTTGTTTTAGGGGATATCTTCACATATTTGGCTAAACCCAAATAGATTTGCCATCAAGCATTAAACCTTCAGGGGTAATTATCAGTAAACCTTCCATTGGCTCACCCTGATCACCTGACCAACAGCCCTGACCTGGTCGGCAGGCCTAGTGGCCAAAAAACACCAAAACTGAAAGCCACCCCAAGCTTTAAACTCTAAATTTGAACTCCCTTAGTTGGCTCACCCCCATTGGTCATTAGTGCAACGCATCCCTCCACCTCATCAAGCCTTTGCACCCACTGGCCAATCATGGTGGCCACCCGAAGCTCTTCTATTTAAACCCCACCTCCCATGGCCAAAAAAAAAAAAAGAGACCATCCAAAACTAGGGTAAACTCTGCCAAATTGCTCCCAGAGACTCTCCTAGCCTTCCTAAGCTCAACCTAGCCATTTTCCAACCACCTCCACCACCGTTTAAGTTCAATTTCTGAGTTCAAAACTAGGGTAGATTCTGGCCATCTTACAAAACTCCACCAAACTCCAAATTGAAGTGTTGTTAAGCTTTAATAGAGCTTAAGGAGAAGTTTCTCACTCAAACCCCATCACTTTGAGCCCTCCAACCCACTATTTGACCAAGACCGCACCACTTGTTGGTCGAGATCATTCATGGAGCTTACACCAGAGCAAGGTGACACTTTGAGAAGGTTCTTTAGACCCTACTAAAGCTTCCACAAGCATTTGATTGAGCCCTCCCCTCTCAGACTCAAGTATAAAACTTAAACTCTAGTTTTTTGCTCAGTTTGGGTCTTTGTGAAGAAAAGTTTAATTTCATAAGCATGTAGTTGTATAGATGTGTTCTTCTTAAATAGATGAAGGTGTAAGAACAAACTTGAAGTGATTTGGATAAATATCGAGCGAGATCTTACAGTTTGAAGTCGAACGGTTCACGGGTTAGGCTAATCGAGGATGATGAACGGATGTCGTTTTTTTTCGCGTGTATCGGTTGGAAGGTCCAGATCGAGCCGAACGAGTGGATGGAATGAGATCTGTGGACCAAGTCAGCGCTGACTCGAACAATAGTGTTGAATTAGAAAGCGACACGTGGAAAGCTCGGCGCATACGAGGTTGACGCGGCAGCTGGCTGGGTTAACTAGAAAATTAAGAATTTTGATTTATTTTAATTCCAGATCTTAGAAATTCCATAACTTGGTGTATAAAAATTATAAAAAATAAAATAAAAAAGACTTTGTTGCTCAGTGAACAGCGGAAAGTAATGTGGAATAAAAAAAAAATTATTTGATGAGTCTTTGATTTTTAATTAATTAAATACTCCCTGAAGTCTTTTAATTTTAATTAAATATATAATAATCATCATAACTTGAAACTTTAGGGATTTTTTCTTCATGATAGTGGAGATGTTCTGTGATTTTTCCAAAGTTTCAAAGCATCACTACACATGTAACCCTAATTTCCATGTTTAGATGGCTATTTTGCTTAAAATAATTATATAAATTAAAATATAAATAAAAAAAATATGGGACTTATTTTGGTAGGTTCTTCATGGTCAGCAAACTTCTTGAAAAATATAAATAGAGTTTTAATATTTATGTAAATTACTATAGTTAATAAACCTTAAAAATTTATAAGAATTAAAAATATATTTTATATATTTCAAAAATTAGCAAAATCAATTCTAAACTATAAATTGTGATTATTATAACTCATTGTAAAAAATTTGAAATTTACTTGATTAATTTTGATCACTAAAATGGATTTTTCAAGTAAAATGTCATTTTTACATTAAAATAATTTTAATGAATTAAATATAATTAGGAAAATTATGAAATGTGGTCTTTTGAGTTTCTTGTGATCAGAGGCACTTAGAAAAAGAAATATATTTTTAATTAAATAGTTCATTTTTGAGCCTATTTTTGAATTAAAAATAATTAAAAATAATTTAAAAGTTCAAAGATAAAAAACGGTTTAAAAAGTTTCTAATTACTTTCTGATCACTTGAGACTCATTATAATATCTTTTCTAATTTTTCTAAGTTAAATATAAATTATTTAAAGGCACAAAATGTATTTTCTCTAATTTTCCATTAAAATAATTAAATTAAAAATTTTATTCTTTGTGTTTTTAGACTCGGAGAGATTTAATAAAAATATAAAAAGTATTGTTCGTAATTAAAACGTATTTTTTATTTAATTAAATCATTAAAATCAATAAATAATTATGATAACTAAAAAATAACTTAAAAAATTATTAAATTTTTTCTAAGTGGTCGTCTAACTTAGGTGAACCTCAAATAATTTTTCCATGAACAAAAATTTTACTTTGATTAGTTAAATAAATTAATATTTAGTTAAATAAATTAATATTTTAAATAAATTAATATTAAAAATCTTATTTTCTAAGTTAAAATAATTATTTAAATTAAATTAAATGTTGAAAAATCTCATTTCTCCTCTGATATTTTATTTGAAGCATGAGTGGGGTATGATAAAAATCTCAAATTCATTTGAATTATATTTTATAAGTTATGAATTGGTGAGCCCTAGAGGCAAAATGGTAGTTTTAGATTTTGGTACCTTAATCAAAATTTAGGACTAACCTGGGGAAAAAATAGGTAATTTCAATCCTAACGAACTCTTTTAGATGTTTGAAATAAAATGGGTTAAAAGGTAGAAACCAATTTGCCACATTTTCATGAAAGGGTAAATTTGTAATTCATAAATTATCATGATGTGGAAGTCAATTAAGATTTGGTGATTCTAAAGTTATGGGCTGGTCATAGTATGATCTTTTGATAAGAGTAAATTCCACTTGAATTAATTTTTTGATAATTGGAAATTCATCTCTGAAAGATAATAAGGGCTTCATAGTGAGGTAGGATTGATATTTATACTTATTTGATGAGGTTTATAAGAGAAAGACATGATTGATTAATACGTTTAATACTACAAGACCAACTTCAGTGGTGGGTGAAAATCTTTAATAACTTAAACTTGCCTTAGGGGCATCTACTTACAAAACTCTTAAGTAAAATATCAACTGATTAATTGAATACCCCACTCTTAGGATAATTAAAATATCAGGTTCACTAAGCATAAGATGTATTAATTCATTGAAACTAAATTTAAAATTGGTGTGATCGATACGACAATATAATAGGTCCAAAAGAACTTGAAACACTTCAAAAGTATTTAAAGGTTGCTACTGATTGCTCCCTAAATACTCTTATAACCTTTTTTATATTTTGAATGACAATTGGACTTATTGTACTTTATTCCAAGTCATGATCTTGGAGCTAACTCTATGGGCATCCTTCAACATCAGCACGAAGATCTACAACAGCCTTTCCCTAAAATTAAATAATAAGCCATAGGACTTCAAGTTTTTCCGCCTAGTGCGACATAAATCCTCAACTCATCTTTAGGTTTTTACACAATCATGTTGTGCAATTTAAGCCCTAACTCATTTAAGGATTTTGAGGTTGTCGTTCGTCACGACCTAAATCCACATATCTTCCAGGTTATTTGTGTGATCGTCTCACACATATGTAAGCCCTAACTAATACAATTGGCATGATGAAAAGCTTGAAAATGTTTTTCTTAAAATTGAAGCCAAACCATAGGATTCTTTGGAAAGTCACCGAGGTTCTTCTCAGGATTTCTGACAACCTCTAGTTTCTCTTCCTTTAGATTCTATAATAAATGTTCCAAATTTGAGCCTCCCCCTTTTGACACTCCTTGGTGCGATCTTTGAAAAGTTTTATCATTTAAAATTCTTGGAGACAATAGTTTTTTATCTAAATAAAAAATTTCTTAAGTGACTTCGTTCATTTAAGATGTAATTGACTATAGCAGCTTGCCTCTATAGGGAGATTTAAGAACATAGGTAATATAAACCCAGCCTAATTCTTTATATTTGGTGGGAAAATTTGTTGGTCAACATAAAAATTATTTTTCGCAGACTAAAATTGATGCATAATTTTTTTAGTTTATTTAATCGAGCATCACCAGCAAGTAGTGTATCTATCCATCGAGGTAGATATATTGCTTGTAGTGTTGTGCTCGATCATTTGTCTTGTATTTTCAAAAATTAAAAAATTAAATTTTCTAAATTACATATATGAATTTAATTAAACATCTTTTAAAATCGGACGTCGGGATATCCATTCCAGCGACTGACAATTTCTAATTTGGCAACCGACTGTTGGTCTAACTATAAGCTCTTATTTAGTGTCATTTATGGTCAGGGCTTAAACTTTATCTAGAAATCCTCTATCCTTTTATACCACTTAATTTAAGATCAACTCAATCTTAAATTCAACCTAAATCAATATCAAATTAATCCAACCCAGCACAATATCATTCCATCTCAATTTCATCCAATTCAGCTCAATATCAAATCCATATCAGTTCAGCTTAATCTTAAATCAAACACATGTCAAATTTAAACTCAATTCAATTCAATCCAATTCAATTATGATGCATATTCAAATCAAAATTTTGAAGTTAGGCTCAATGGTACCACTTTGAGATTTAATTACTAGGCACAAACTCTAAGAAAAAAGAAATTTTAATCCAAACTTAAAAAAAAAATGTAACTTTAACTGAAATTAACTTAAACCTTATATAATAATAAATCATAATAAATTAAGTATAGACAAAAAAAAATGTCAATCTATTAATGATTAAAGTTGTTATTAAGGTAAGCAAAAAATTTTCTAATGATGTTTTTTAAAGTATTCTTTTTAGATGATGTATTAGTTAATTTAAAAGAGAACCAAGTTTTACACATAGTGTGTAAATTTCTCTTTACAATATTTTGATCATGAGAATAATTTCTACAATGCTATGTAGAAAAACTTATACTTCTTGGAAGCTTTATTGTGTAATTATTTATTTAAGAAAGAAAACTTCTTTAAAACCTAAAATTTATCTCATAAATTTTCATAAAATTTCTTCTACTTATATGCCTAATAATGTTGAGTTTTAATGTATTCATTTAAATATGAAAGATGTACTAGTTAATCTACAAAAGACACATTGAGTATTACAAATAGTATGTTAATATGTCATTATATTACTTATAACTTGAGACTAATATGTAGATTTATACATAAGAAAACTCACACATGTCTGATGAAGCTTTCATATGTAATTACTTTCGTTAATAAAAAATTATGAATCTTAATTAGATAACCCACTTGCCATAAGAAACATATTGTCCTCTTTGTGTGATGAATTTGTGTGTGATTCATCTAAATCTTGGCTAGCTCATAATTCTACTTTTTAAAGTACTCTGTGTCTTTATTTTTCTCAACACCCAGTTCCTTATTATTTGAATAAGTATGCTCTGGATAATCTCCTCTTATATGTCTATGGTTTTTTGATGATATCAAATATTTACTTCACTGGCATGAGATATTTTAGTTCAAAATTTATACTTTTTTTATTTTTTTATACCTATAATTTCTCACTCTAAGTAAGCGACCAAGTGTTCCTGAAAACACGGCTACCTCATCATTATCTATATCTAATCTTGAATTTATTAGCCTATCATTATCATTTAACTTATAAAGCAATAGTCTTAGCGTACTCCTTTTAAGTAGAGTTATCCCACTTATCTCTTTGATCTATAACCTATCCATATGTTGTTGAATAACTAACAAACTAATCAAGTGGATAAGTAGATAAAATTTAAGCCTCTCTAATTACACTTACTTTAGCATCCCAATCCTTAAGAAGGCATTTAAGATAATGAATAACTCATAACTAAGAAGGCATTTAGCATCCTTATGAATAAGTCTTGGTTCTTATATATTCTTCCAAGATAATGCAATGTTCTGATTATTTTTATTAATATATATATATATATATATGTAAGTAGACATTTTTTTAGTTATGAGTTATTTCATATTTCTTCTTTTGAATCTATTTATGATATATATATATCATAAATAGATTCAAAAGAAGAAATATGAAATAACTCATAACTAAAAAAATGTCTACTTACGTGAGCATCCCTAACCTCACTAGTTCCTTCATAAGTTATAATTAATTTACCTATATATATTCTACAGTATTAACAAAAAAAAATTATGTAATCAACTGAATGAAGTGCACAATATAAAGTATTGTTAGCCCTAGTATTCAAATCTTCTAGTTTTCTTTCTAAAGCAGTTTATTCATAAAAAAATTTCAGTTTTATATCCATGTATTTCTCTAATGAGTGTATGATATTGGTTTTTAATCTTATGCAACATACGTAAGTCTTTTCATCTTAAGAATATATAAATCTTATTTTACCAATAATTAAAGGGAACATTATCAAGCAATGGTGATCAGTAGGTTGATTAAGCATTAAGAACTGAACACTTTGGAAATTTTGGTGTCATATCTTAAATATGGATCTACTCAAGGAAGTTAAGCCAAAAGACAAACATTAAATTATATACCACATTTAGGATGACTATGACATCTCAAGAAGTAGGTGGGTTAAGATTTTAAAAATATGTTGACATGAGATACATAATTTTATTTTAATACAATTTTATAAGAATTTTATCTGAATAAAAATTTTAAATTTGGGAAGTAAATTAAACGCAAAGATAAAACAAGTGCAAGTAAAAGAAATAGCAAGCATAATATTTCTATGTGATTTAGCCAACTAATCTAGGCTACATCCATATAAGCCAACTCTTGAGCTAGAAATAACATAAATTTAAATTTATCAATAAATCTCACATCTTTAAACTAAAGAAGATTCTCATAACCTAAGTACTCTCTTCAACGGGTGAATACAACTCAATCTCAATATAATATATTTTTTTTGCTAAGACAAATGGCTTAGATAAAAGGCAAAATAAATATTTAAAATTTTATGATTATACAATCACATATATTTTGTCAAAACAATCATAACAAAAATTTGAGATAATTTAAATGTATTAATAATCATCTCTCAACTTATAAATGGAATGTATATTTTGCTCACTATAGAATAAACTAGTATTTTGGCTTATATAAATACTATTTTTATTATTTTAAGTTGATAGAATTAAACTCAAAGATTTTAAGATATTTTTAATATTTATTGAATTTAGAAAGTAGACCAATATTAAAATAAGATAACATGCTTACTAACTTTACGGATGCATAAATTTATCTATACAAAACTTAATCTAAGATGCTTTGAAGGAATTCATCTACAAATAGATTTTTTCAAAAACTATAAAAATTGAAAAGTATAAGTGCATAAATAAAGATTTGAAAAGAAGAAAGCATAATTAAAGACTCCAAGAGAGTTTGTTTGGTTGATTGCTTAGAGGCTTCCAAACCAAGAAATATAATCTTGCAAATATGTAAAGCACTTCAAATAAATATAAGGAGACCTCTTTCCTTAATTTTTAATCTTAAAAAGAAAGTAAGAGGAGAGTATATGCTATAAGATTTTTGAATTCAATAGAAACCTTAACATAAAGAAAGTGGGACTAATTATAAGCAATGAATGCTTTTAAAACAATTTTAATACATAATAAAATTCTAACATTATTTTATCAAATAATAGTTTATTATTATGAAAAAAAATGATTTTTACTAAGTAATTATTAGATCATAATTGTTAGGGTATATCTTTACAAACAAGGGAATTCAAAAAAAAAAAAACATAAATAGGTCTAAGTTATCTATCTTGATCAATCTTGAGATCTTTTATGCTCAAATCCTTATCCAATTTTTTAATTGCATGTACATTAAATGAATGCACCTGAAAAATTAATTCATATGTTTGATCATTCACAGATATGTGTGTTATCATCAAAACTAACAAAATAGATAATATGGCTCAAATAGCCAACATATGTGAGCTATAGAAAATTTTCCCAATATAATTTTCTTATTATTCCTTTCAGGTAAATACAATTTTAATAAAAAATAATAATGCTAATATTTGGTTGTCAAATCTATTTTTTTTATACTTTTATTAAAATCAAATATTAAATATGAATTACATTATTATTGTCATGTCAATTTGTTTTATTAACATGGCCAATTAAATTCATGTAAAATTATTAACAAGATGAAAATTAAACATTTCAAATGTGAAAAAATAAGTAAAATGAATTGAACTATTTTTATTTATATTATAAGAAAGTACATATTCAAATTTTATAGGAGAGTGCAAAAAAAGTGCTCCACACCTCTAAAAGTAGACATTATTCCCTTAATCAAGCATGCCCAAAAGATATAAATGATTTATGCATCTACAACTTTAGAATGAAGTAATTTTGTGTCTAGATTAGACTTTATTTGCTATAATATGAACCATCTAATGATGATATTTCAGCATTAACATCCGAGGTTTAGTCACCACTTTTAACAAAAAAATAGAATAATTGCAACTAAAAAACCTTCTCATTTAAAAATCTTTTGGCTAAAACAAAAATAAATATATAAATAAATAAAAATCAATGGGCATTTACATAAAGTACACGTCCCACCAAGTTCCATTGTATCTGTATATCTAACATCTAAACATTGCTTTTAATGTTTCTATCACTCCAATATTTTATATCTTATAAAAAATATCACTTCTTCATTTCACGTTTTCATGCATTAAAAAAGTGATATATGTAAAATTTGAAATTTAAACTCTTCATATGCCAATAGATAGAGATTAAATAGTGGTATATGTACAGAAATATGTCTGCACGAATCTCGAAAAAATCCAATGATTCTCGCTTATGAATACCGTAGAGCAGTGTATCGGGATAACTAAAATGCGAAAACACTAAGCATCGGCTTCTTCGGTCAAAACTCTGAACAGATCGAAAGTTAGCATAGTCCAAGGAAGAAATAGAAGGAATCCAACCAACTGAACAGTCATTCATAACCAATTCCTCCAACTGATTCCATAACTCTTCATAAAATGGCCGAAGGGGCTCCCATTGAATGTCCTTTGAGAACCCCACTTCTCCAAGGAGAGTTGTCGTCAGATTACGGTGATACACCCTCTACCTGACCACACAAGTTCACTTTAACATCTAGAGGGCCACTACTCAGGACTTTCTAGAGAAGGCCAATTGATGACCTTTTGGCCGACCAAAATTCTGTCGGATTACCAAAAGCTTTCAGCTGACCAAACGACAGGATTACGACGACATCAAATGACCCTTTTAAAGCAATTATGGATGCAAAACCACGTTAATATAAGTTATGAATATGGAAAGGTGTTGGAGTCGGTTACAATTATAAAAATGTCATAATAACTTGTAGCGCAAATGTTAAAACATATAATTTTATACTAAGTACCCTTAAAATCTATAAATATGTGGTCATTTCTATAACAAAAGACTAGATTTTGCTCTATCAAAACTGTGGCATTACTGTGGGCTCTCTGCCTCTCTCTCTCTCTCTCTACATATTTGGACTCAACAGGTCTCTGCATATTTGGATTCAATAGGAGAGGAAATATAGAATTATGTTCAAAGCAAAAGGCCAATATTTATAGAATTACGTTCATGGGTTAGAGAACCCACACCTAGAGTATTTTACTCATAAAATATCTAAATTCTGTATTATAAATTTAAGGCGGTAAAAAATGCTCGTCATTAGTGAATATTTTATGTTTGATTCACTAAGTAGCTCGTCATCAATTTGTTCAAGTAAAAGAGCCGATCACAAATAAATTTTTTTGAGTTCAACTTGTAAATGAGCCCAACACGACAAAAATTTTGTTGATCGTAGTCGGCTTATTTTGGCTCAAATTATTTAATTAATAAAGAAAAAAGCACTTATCTATTTAAATAGGGCTATCTTTTATATGATATCTAAAAATTAGTTTGTATAAATATAGAAAAACACAATTTAGATGTTAGACATATAAATACATAAGACTTGGTGGTATGTATGTAAATGCTCCAAGAGTTTTTACAAATCCCATCTAGTCTAAGTGATTTGTTTATTTTGGTTAGATATGAAAATAAACAAAAAATGGATGATTATTGTTATGTGCATAAACTCCATCCATCCTGCCTACCGCTTTTTGCATTTAATCAACTAATCCAAATTTTCCATTTAATGCCACATGGAGAAGAAAATGTTTATTAGTGTTGTTTAAATATAAAGAGGAAGCAAAATACTTCAAAATGTTATGGCTATGTACTATCAGGGTTGTAACCAAGCGGAGCCGAGTATCGTAATTTGGACTTGATACAATTTTAAGTTGTTCAAATTCGGCTTCAACTTGCGTAGAGCCTTGGTATATTGTTCAAGCGTGACTTATTTAAAATTTTTAATGTTTGAACTTGATTTGTTCGAGTTTTCACAACAAGTATTTGAACAAGCACATAATTCAAATGAATATCTAGATTTTCATATAAAAAATATAAATTTTATAAATAAATGATAGATTAAATCATATAATTTGTATATGAGATAAGCAAATAGACTAACTCACGTGTTATCATCTAGTGTCTATAATAGATATATTCTCACAAAAATGAATTCTAATATAAAGAAACATATTGACATGACCCAAAAAACTTAAATGAACTAATATTACAAAGTAACTTATAATTTGAAATTATTCATCAATTGTTGAAATAATTGATAAAAATAAAAGACTGTCCGATCAAAAATAATAAAAAGAATGAGCTTCGCATCGAGTATCTAACTTGTTGCTTTTTGAACAATAAACGAGTTTGTTCTCAAACACTAATGAACAAGTTCCGTTATGTTCAAATTTGTTTATTGGTTCATTTGAAAGAACATGATCAAACCTTAATATAACATAGTTGTTCATTGAGTGCATTGGTTCAATTACAGTACTACGCACTGCTGAGAAAGCAAGCCTGTTGGTTTTATCCTACCTTTAAAAGGATTTTCAAATGAATAAATAAACTTTCAAAAATTAATAATTTTACTTGCTTTCGTGGATTTTAATAAATTATTAATTCGAGCCGCTTCAAATTTGGCTCATTGACACCCACAATATTTAAATCCATTATACTTGAACATCTAAAAATTCCTTTTAGTGTTTATACCACTTAAATCTTTTATATCATATTAAAAACATCACTTTTTTATACACATTTAAGATCTTTATCAACATAATTTAACTACCATGATCTAAGCTTGTAAATCTTTGAACTCATAAAGCCCAATGACATTTATCCCTCAATAGTGCACACAAGAAAAAACGTAGAATTCCAGAATCAAAATGCTGTACTCCCTAAATAAATTGATATTAAGAAAAATAAAAAAAAAATTTCACTTATATCACATTAATAGAAATATAACTATTATTATATGCCGTATAAACAAGAAAAAACATCAAAATAAAATAAATGCCCAAGAATGCTGAAATACCTACAACCCTCTAAAATCACTCAAAACATCTATCTTCTGATCTTGAGACACTTGATCCAAAGAATCACCAAAGACATAATTCTGTAAACACAAATGAAACCCAACATCATGCCAAGATTAGACCACCTGTGCGCCTCTTCCATTCCTTGCTGTCTCAAGAACATCCCTCCAGTTAGCATACATCCCTTGTCCCCACCCTGCATGCACACCTCCCTTCCCTTCTCTCCGCCAAATTCATTAAGCAACAAAGCTTCGAATGGGTACTTGAACAAACTCAGATAGTGCATAAATAACCAGTACCTGGGTATGCTCTGCCTCGATATAAAGTAGCCAGAGAAGAGGAAGAAAGAGCCCATCAGACCTGCGATCACCGAATTCCCCATTATAAAATCCGGAACCAGCGCGCCGAAACAAGCAACAAAGGCGTTTGCCGTCAACATCACCAGCCAAACAACAAGCAAAAAGAAAAAAAAATGGTCGATTTCCCTCCTCAGACCGATCAGCCAGTACACCGGAGAAGCGTAGAGAATGGCAGCGAGCAGCAGGAAGGGAAGGTAAACCAGAGAATTAGCTATTGCATACGATGACACTCTGTAAGCTCCACGAGAAACCTCCCTCATGAGAATCCTCTTCTCCTGCAGGAACATGGGCAGGCCTTCCACCGAGGAAGACAGAAGGAAAGTCAAGCTGAAGGCAAAAAATCCAACTTTTGCCTGCTGGCTCTCAACATTCATGAATATAGTCCCGAGTCCTAATCCCGCCACCGCCGCCTGAATCATTCTAGCCATAAAAAGCTCCTTGGTTCTGACAATGTTCTTCCCGAATCTTTCCGCGAGAATTACTACCTCGCTAACGCGAGAATTAGCGAAGTAACAGTTATTCTTTTCTCTGTTCTGTCCTAAAGCTGAGAATTGGACTCGGCTGCTCCCCTGCACCTGTGTTTCAATAGTTAACATCTCCGTCGCGTCCATGGCGTACTCCAGGACATTTATATGGGGAGGAATTTTGTGACCCCCATCCTCAAGCCGCTTCTCCAGCAAAGAAAGCGACCCCTGGTGCCGTACAACGCCGTCCGAGATCAGAACCACCCGGTCGAGCAGCTCGAGGATACGAAATCCGGGTTGGTGGATGGTGAGTACAACCGTCTTTCCGTTGCCCGCCGCCATGGACTTGAGCATTGCAACAATGAGGTACGCAGACGCCGAGTCCAGCCCTGATGTGGGCTCGTCGAGCAGGAGCACTGCCGGGTTGTGGACGAGCTCGACGCCAATGGAAACGCGTCGTCGCTCGCCGCCCGAGACACCTCTAATGCCTTTCCCGCCGATCCGCGACCCGGCGACGTGGGCGAGGCCAAGTTGCAGAAGCAGCGCGCGCGCGCGGATGATGGCCTCGCGGGGCGT
>NW_018250792.1:56477-56835 GCF_001263595.1 Phalaenopsis equestris | reverse complement strand
GTCGTCTTGGGGAACGTAGCCGGAGATGCGGCGGAAGTGAGTGGTATCCATGGCCCGGTTGTTGACGAGGATTGCGCCGGAGATATTCTCCTGGTGAAAGGCGCCGGCGAGGACGGATAAGAGGGTGGATTTGCCGGCGCCGCTAGGGCCGACGATGGCGAGGAGCTCGCCGGGGCGGGCCTCGCAGGTGACGTTATTTAGGATGGTTCTGTGGGAGGTGTTTCCGGCGGGGAGGACGTAAGAGAGGCACTTGGTTTCGATGAAGTAGCGGGGATTCCGGCCGCTGTTGATAGGGAGTTCCGGCGGAGTTTTGATGGGCAAGTCCATGTGGAAAGAGGGAGGGGGGCGGGGAAAGAGG
>NW_018250792.1:54329-56432 GCF_001263595.1 Phalaenopsis equestris | reverse complement strand
GGAAAGAGGGAGGGGGGCGGGGTGGGATAAAAGAGGGTTGGGAGAGGAGAAAGGCGTGAGTAGCCATGGAGATGAGCTAACACACCAAACCTAGCTAACTGCCATTGCTGGCTTGTTCAGACTCGCGTGCTTGTTGGGCTTGACTGCGCGGGCGGATGTCAAGAATATGACTGATTTAATTAAAAATGAATTATTTATACATCAATGTTTTTTTTTGGCGAGGGGAAGTCATAATTAGTCAGACCCGTAAAGTTTTTCAGGTATGGCAGCCGCGAATTCAGATTTTGTGGTCATAAGTTCAAAATTTTAATGGGAGGAGCAGCGTGGTGGTGATTGACAAACTGGAGGACTAGTCTGTTCGGATTAGTGTGCCCTTGGGTAACTTTATTGTTAGATATAAGTGCAAAATAAATAAATTAGAGTAAGATTTAGAGACATATCACTCAATTCTTATATATTTACACCTAAATTATCATTTTAGACATCTATCTGGATCATCTTTTAGTTATGTTAAGTTATTAATAATGATATTTTTGATACAAGAATATACTTGTGTGTTGTAAATATAAAATATAAAATTTATGTATTAAATATGTAAATACATAAAAAATGTGTTGCAAGTATGTAATAATGTAAATGCCTAATTGTTTGGGCTTTTATGTTTTATTGTCTATGAATTTTAAATACTTTATGTGCACCCAAAAATAATTGGCACGAATCTCAAGACAATATAATGGTTCAGATAAAAATATAGATGATAAAAATTTATCAAATTGATTATCTGTATTAAAAGACATTATAGGTACCTATAACTCCCATATCAGATTATGGATTATAAAAATATATCATAAATGTAAAAGATTATAAATACCATTTTCGATTTACAAAATTAATTTTTAAATCGATTAGCGGAAACGAGATAAGATCATACATACCTCCAGCCATAACTTAAATGAACATAATCGACACTCACAACTCACACGACAAATTTTCTGTTATAGATCTTCTAAGCTTTTCTCACTCACAACCCGATGGTGCAAATAAAATGAAGAGGAGCAAGCTTAGAGACCAAAACAGCAAACATCACATCTAATTTATAGTACTCTGCCCATCACAGAGTTCAATGGATGCGACCACATTATAGAATGTTACTAAATTCATGTGTTGAACTTAGACACTATATGAACCACATTCTGAAAATTATTTCTCTTAAAAACACCAAAGAATTCCAACGGTTATTGAAATTAATTTGAGAATTTCAATGGGTATTGAAATTAATTTGGGAATTCCAAAGGGTATTGAAATTAATTTAGAGTTTTAATTAATTTAGGAATTCTAAAGAAATAAATTTAATTCCCATCATTAACTAATTTAGGAATCTTAAAGAAAAAATCCCAACATTCCCTCACTTGGTTCATATAGTTCAACACATATCATATAGAGAAACAAAATATATGAGTCATGGCGATAGGTCCTCTTATAGTGAGTATTATCTTCCATGTATTACACTATATCAAGTCTCTCAACACTATCCCATACAACTTAATGAATAAACCATACGTCTATTCCAAAGTCCAAACCGAATGAGATTTCTCAAAATAAACGAATGAATAATCATGTGCACAAAACCATATGAGAAATCATTAAACTGAATTAAGAGTTTCAATAAATATTCGTACAATGTAAATCACATTATGGAACCAAGTCCCATTCGTACTACGTGATCCTTAAAATTCTTTGGTGGCATGCCTTTAGTCAAAGGATCTGCAATCATCAACTCAGTGCTAACGTGTTCAATGACCACTTTCTTTTCCTTAACACGTTCTCTTATGGCTAAATATTTGATGTCGATGTGTTTACTTCGACTTCCACTCTTATTGTTCTTAGTCATAAATACTGCAGCTGAGTTGTCACAGTACAACTTTAATGGCCTTGAAATAGAGTCCACGACTCTAAGCACAGATATGAAACTCTTCAACCATACACCATGCGAGGTAGCCTCAAAACAGGATACGAACTCAGCTTCCATAGTGGAAGTAGCAGTCAAGGTCTGCTTAGCACTTCTCCCAGAAACAGCTCCACCAGCTAGCATGAAAATATAAC
>NW_018250792.1:38687-49697 GCF_001263595.1 Phalaenopsis equestris | reverse complement strand
GGGTATTGAAATTAATTTGGGAATTCCAAAGGGTATTGAAATTAATTTGGGAATTCCAAAGGGTATTGAAATTAATTTGGGAATTCCAAAGGGTATTGAAATTAATTTGGGAATTCCAAAGGGTATTGAAATTAATTTGGGAATTCCAAAGGGTATTGAAATTAATTTAGAGTTTTAATTAATTTGAGAATTCTAAAGAAATAAATTTAATTCCCATCATTAACTAATTTGAGAATCTTAAAGAAAAAATCCCAACAATAAAGTCCTTTAACTACCTTCTTAAAGTAGTGCATTAATAAAAAAATAATAATAACATGTAACTCACCCATTAAAGTAGGAGCAAACATATAGATTTAGACTTGGTTCTTCTTTTTCATAGCATGTAAAAAAGTGGCTCATCTATTTTGATTTTTTCTCATGTAAGGAGAACTTACTCCTCTTCTCAATGTAATCGTTCTTTTTTTTTCTGGATATAAAATGGGTCAAATAACCTCTAAATACCCTAGTTCGCCCCTTCGATACAAGTTTGTGCATGCTATTTGATTTTTAATTCTGTCACTTTTTTTTCTCCCTCAAAGTCCCTATCGCTGTGATCCTTGGGCATGTCTCACAGTATAAATTTGGATTCAACACTTTAGAATGTCAATTTTAATTATTTTGAAATTTTCCCATAATTGAGCAATTTTAAATGAAAGGCAAAATTTTAGGTTGTGTACGTCCAATTTGATCATCATTTTTGTATGCTTTTTTTTCGCTAATCGTTTGTTTTCATTTGTTGTCATCTATCGTTGTACGTTGTTGCAGGTCAATGCCTTTCGTTTTTGTCACTACTCAGTGTCATCAATTACCATAATCTATACATGTAATTAATAGCAAATCGTTGTAGCCATCACTCATCCATCAAGCCCTCATTATTGCTCATGACCTCCAACAATCGTTGCCCGCCACCATCATACATATTTCAATACATTTTAAATTTATCATAACAATGTAATATAAATTTGATATTTCTCCTAAAAGTTCTTTTGATCATACCTAAATCTCATGGTAATAATCAAGTTAGAAACTTATGACACTAATTGAAGGAGTAATGAGTTATGAATCTTTTATTCTTATAGTCAACACGTTTGTCCTGAAAAGAGAATCTAATGACTTTATGGCTGCTAATTATGATATCATTTCGACATTCAAAGGTTCAAAAATTATTATATGATCAAGGGGGGTCTCTTCAAGCTATAAAATAGAGTGTTTTATAATTTTTAGATAGATTCATTGAAACGTCACTCTAATAATATATAAATAATCCATATTCTTTACATTTAAGCCACCTTGATTTGAGTTTGGGAGAGCTCCAAGGTTTAAAATATTAGAGCTTTACCCTGAGTTTTCACCATCTAACCTTTGGCTTCAGAACAATGACCCTTATCATTGGCTGCAGACTGTCTTTGCCTAACTACTCATAATAAGACACCGTCGTCAGAGTGCTTGTGCGAAGCTATTGAAATTATGTAAATTTACATGATTTTACTACTTGAATTATAGTGTTTCTTTATTTTTATCATAATTTTATGCCTACGAAAATTTTATTGTATTTTATAGGTTTTTAGGGTAGAACATCTGAACCTAAAACATGAAGTAGGCCAAGAAAAAGATCCAAAATAACCATGCCAAAAAGTAGCGTGATTATGTTGGGTTTGTTTTATGGACAACTTAATTATATTAACTTCTATGTGACCATGCTGGTTACATCATAACCATGCCAACCACAAACGTGGCTATGCCACCGCTGACCAAAGTTTATCATACAACAAATTTTTCCATTAATGATTTGGCAAGAAATATATATGGAGTGCTTTGGCTTAAACTAAGGCACTCTTGGATATTGTGGAGATGCCTCTGCAGGTTTTAGTGGTAGCTTTTCTTGGGAAAAATTCTTATGGTGTTTTTTTGTGCGCTTCAAGAGGTGGTGAAGAAAGATTGAGTGCACATGTATAGAGGAAAGTACAAAAACTTGTATTGAATGAAGAGAAGCATGATTTATTGCAAGGATCAATTAACTCAAGTTTGAGTTTTTTGTACTTCATATATTGTTTCTTTTTTATGGAATTAAACATAAATTCCTTCCTTTGAGCCTGGAAAGAGTAAAAAAAACTTTAGAAGATCGAATAGGAGTTGAAGTATCTCCATTCCAAGTTAAGCAAGATGTATTACCAGTACGATCATCTAGAATGACAATTCAAACAACAGTTCAATCACATGGCATGCTTCAAGAAGTATCAAGATAACCTTGGATTGAAAAGAAAGTTGCGAAAGATTTTTATTGTGCCCCTTTTTACAATGGGTGAAAAGGTGTATGACAACAACATTAATAATTATTAGCGCTTGGAAGATTGTGTGAAATCAGATGCTTTTGTTGTGTTTATGTGTTGCATGCCAACTTTGAATTTAAAGTGATGCCAATATTGTGAATTTGTATTGCATTTGTATTTGCTTATTGTTCCTGTCAAATCAATGTTATATCTGTTTGTATTGAACTTATGCTTATGATAATGAAATAGTGTTATGTTTTTGTTGTTAATATTGGGTGTTAGTGTACTGGAATGATTGGAATGAATTGAATTTAAGAATCTAGTGGCTTTGCACATGAATATTAGGGAGATGAAGAAACCAATCAACTATCAAAATGGTTGTTGAATCAAACATATTAGGGTTTGAAAGCCTTAGGTTTGTTGTGCGATTTTGAAAATGATAAAAATTTCCAAAATATGTATGGTTGAGCACTGGCGCCTAAGCGCCCAAACTGGCTCCTAGGCGTCAAACTGGCTGAAATGATATAAAACCCGAATCTTAGACCGATTCACGCCATTCTTTCACTGGACTTCATCTTCTTCCCCATTTTTCGCAACTTTTCACCCTATGGCTTCTTCTACTTTGCTTATTGAGAGGATTTTCAGATAAAAAACTTTAAGGTTCATTATCTTTAGTTAAGAGCTTCATTTTTCATTTGAAAATTTCAAATTTCACCATGTATTTTCTCCACATTATACATTAGTCGAAAATTGAAAGTTTGGAAGATAATGGTGAAAAATCCATGGTGAATACAAATTTTTGCTTGGAAAACACTTATTTATTTGGATTTTTATTCAATATTTTTACATTTGATTATGACTCCTAAATTGAAGAGAAGCAAAGGCAAAGATACTTTTGATCTCAAGAAGTTCGTGAATAGAAAGGCACAAGATCGTTACAGTGATCTTCTTATCTCTAAGAAATTGATTCAAGGGCGAGCATTTCTTCTTCTGGTTGTTCTGTGAAAAGTTTTATTTTGGCTTAGAATTGGAAGAAATTCTGCTATTTTTATGTCGATGCCATCATTTCTATAGTTTAAGAGTTTTATGCCAATCTATTAGAGGAGACTGATGATTTGGTGTTTGTTTGGGAGAATCTAGTAGATTCAATCCTGTAAGGATCAATACATTATTTTTGTTACCTTATGTAACTGACTACTTTTACACAGAGTTTGATACTGTTGAGGGAGAGCTTGAGAAAATTATAGTATTTTTAACTGATGGACGTGGAAGACTAGGAACAACCAAATGGTAAATTTTGCTTTTTTTGCACTTAATGCGTCATCAAAAGAATGACATTACTTCATCTCTGCTCGTATTCTTCCTTGGAACCATTTGAGCGAAGTAACTCGAGAGAGGGCTATTCTGAACTATTGCATCCAGTTGATTTGATGAAGCCCATCACCATCAATATTGGCTCTCTGATTTACAAAAGCATTATTCATTCCTCTAAGGGAAGGACTAGAACATGTTTGCGCTACCTTTCTCTCATATTTACTTTATGCAGTCAATTTGGAGTTAGATTTGATCTTGGGAGGAGATATTGCATCCACCTAAGCCTATTGGGAAGGGTAATGTGGATATATATGGGAAATGTGATGATTTCTGGTTTCAAACTAGATCTTATAATACTCCATCTTTGCCTCATGCCTCTACATCTCATACTCCTTATAACTTGAAATCTTTATTTGATAGTATGCAAGAGGTAAATGATGGTATTTTTGATGTTTGAAGCAAAGTTCTGAGAGTTGAAGATCGTCAGGATCATTTTGATTCTCATCTCCATTGTCATAATAACTATGAAAAAGGATTTCGTAATTCTCTTGTCAGTTATCTCAAGGGAAATTAGACTGTAGAATTCTCTAATTATCCTAATTATCTGAGATTTTATGAACTAAGTCATATGGAAACGGATGAGGATGAAGATGATGATGAGGATGATGATGGTGATGAGTAGTTGACTTTTATTAGTGTTCCTGGATGAATTTTTTTTTTATATTTGTATTTATAATATCATTGTACTGGACTTCTTGTCTCTTGAATGCTTGTGTGAATTTTTGTATGAAGCTTTTTACTTTATTGCACCATTGTTTGCTTTTGCTCTTGTTCATATACATACTGATTGTGTGTGAGTAGATCTTAACACTTTTGATGAAAAATATGTTTTAAATTGTGATTTACTTTCTGCTACACACATGTTGCTATTACTTGTACTTGTACCATTTTCTTGTTTAAAACCTTGTGATAGAAGATTTTGTTGATTTCTTTCTTTCTTCATGCTTATTTTGCACTAAAATGTTTTAAACCATTAAAAATTTATGTTTAGGGGGGGAAGAAAACCTTTTTTAAAACTAAACTTTATTTGTCCTCAATAAAAAATACTTTGAAAGAAAAATTATTTTAACATAACTTGTGGTGTGTGGTTTTAATTTCAAAAAACTATATTTTTGATTCTATGAGTGTCATAGCAAACTTAAGTAAAATTTTCTAATAATAAGGGGATAGGTCTAGAGGTACGATATTTTGGTATCTAAGATTTCTATAATTTCAAAAATACAACTTTTATATATTTTAAAAAAAAAGGATTTAGAAACTTTATGAAAAAATAATTTCTACTAATGCATATTATCAAGTAAAAAAAAAGAGAGATAAGTTTTTAACTTTAGGGAGAGGATAATGAAGTTCAAAATTATTAAAGGATATTCAGATATATCAATCCTCACATGAAAAAGTATAGATTAAAAAGATATAAAAAAAAAAAGAAAAAGAGAAAGAAAAAACATAAAGAGGGGAAAATATATGAGTAGAAGCTTGAGGAGATGCTTAGTTAAAATTTGGCTTCACTTGAATTAACTTAAAGGAAGAAACTTACTTACATTAATGCACTTATTTTTAATTCTAAGTATTAGTATCTTTACTAGTAAAGTTCTCATATAATTCTTTTCTTTTAATTTTTCCAAGATTCCTAATTATGAAAAATTATAGTTCTTTATGCAATGAATAGAAAATCAAAATTTCTAAAATTGATTACTTAATATTTTTATACTTTAGTTCTAATTTGAGTTATTGAATTTTTTTCTAAAAATCTCACTATCACACTTTTAGGACAAAAACTATAGGAATCTTTAAGTAAAACCTACTACCATAAGTTATAAAATTTCTACATAATAAAAGAGTTACTTAAGTATAAGTAAACATTTAAGTTTGGGGGAATTGACATGCCTTAAAATAACCTATTTTATATATACATTTCATGCTTATTTTTGATGAAATTGCGTTTTGATGAAAGGTATTTTACATGTTTTTGGTTTTAGGTGCAGGAAATGGAGTTTATAGGAAGAGAGGTGAAAATAGATGCAAAATAGAGCAATGGAGTAGTGGCGCCTAAGCGCCACTTCTGGTGCCTAAACGCCAGAGACCGAATGTGATTGGCACCTAGGCACCACAGCGGGCGCCTAAGCATTAGAAACAGTTACCTCTTTTACTCAATGAATTTGGCCAAATTTTGAAGGGGTTCCTGAAGCAACCCTTATTGATTTTCATAGCTTTACATATAAAGATGAAGTACAAATGAAAACTTGTGTTAGAGAGTTCTAAGGAGTTCTAGAGAGTATTGGAGAGGGCTAGAGTGCTTGAGTGTGTGTGTGTGTGCAAGAATGATTAGGGTAGATGCCCATTAGAGTGGGAGGATACCACAAAAGTTTTGTGAGTCTTGTAACAGTCTATTGGAGCCAAGGAAGTCAGGGAACTTCTATGGTTTGCTTGGGGAAGAAGTTTAGATAAGTCTTTGCATTTTTGTTTAAGTTTTATGTTGTGAACTTAAGTTTTAATATAAATTGTTCTTTACTTTGTTATCCCATGAATTATGAGTAGTTTTTCTTTTCTTTCTTCATGCAATAAGAAGTAATAATGTGGACAATTTGATTTATTTAGAATTTCTTTCATTCCCAAAACTGTGATTTTATTTTCATCGATTTTTCATTTACTTTGTAAATGGACACTTGTAATGTTAATATCCATTGTGAAACATAATCAACTGAGAGGGTTATGATTTCACCCAACTAGTGAGTACCACACTAACCTTATGAGGAGGGTGAGGACAATCTAAGGAGAGTGCAAATAGATAGAAAGAGAAGTTTTGATGGGCGTAGAGTTAGTGTTTCTAGGGTGACAAGCTAGATTCCTTACAAATTTGGTCTAGAGTTGAAATGTGAAGTCCCTAGTAGGTCCTATAGAGAGGGCACATTGGATAATATAAAAGTGTGAAAATAGAATCTACTCAGCATTATAATACAATAGGGAACTTACTTTAGATTAGCTAATGTTCTTTATGCACTCAGGAGAGGGTAAATAATAGGTATGCTCCTATGTCCTATTTGTCACAATACATCATTTAAACTTTTAAACATTTTGATTCCAACACAGATTATGACTTCATTGCAAGGGGAATGATTCCTTTTCATAATTAGAACTCTCTTTTACATTTAACATAGTTTAGAATTTCTGCATTTACAGTTTGTTTTAAGCAGAACTTGTAGGAATTTGGTAGTTGTAACTTACATTTGAATCTGCTATTATTATTTATAGATTAATTTCTGTAGTTTTAAGTAAAAATTTCACTAAAAGTCTATTCAAAGAATTACAGCTTCCCTGTGGGATTGATACTGAGGTTTTTATAGAAAGCTCTATATTACTTGAGACAATACGTATACTTGTGTAGTACCTCTGGTGTTAAAACTATTATTCTATACTTTATAACATTTCATATATTCACACCAACCGCTAAATATAAAATGGGTCAAGTTTTTGGCCATCTTTTAGAATATAAAAATTTGAGTAATTGTGGGTAGGGTCAGGTTCATTCCAAGATTGGTGATTCCAAAACTACGAAAGGCATGCTGAAAATCAAAAATACTGCTGATTACTTTGTCCATTGGAAACTTGAAAATGTTAGCTTATCCGTTTAGCATGATAAATGGCAAGAAGAAGATCTATATCCTTGCTTTACACATGAAAAAAAAATACTTGATTGTGGCTGATCTTTACGTTGATGAAGGGTTGAACATGAAGAAGTTTATCAATATGTTAGGTAAAGATACAACTACTTATATCCCTAAGATTCCTTTTGATAAGTCCAAAAAGGATAAAAATCTATTGACTGATACTATCAAATTCTCTATTACAAAAACTATATATTCAAAACCTTAAACTTGGGACAAGGTGGATTAGGGTGGTGTGATATCGAATAAATGTTTTGCCCCTTATATGTCTCTATTCTATGAGAGAGTTTTACTTGGTTTGGTTCTAATGTTTTCTTTGCAATTAATAGGAGAAAAGTGTAAACCATGTGTCTTTTAGATGTTCCTACTCTAATAAAATAAGGACAATTTTAGGTGATCAGGTTGCTATCAAAACACCTCCATTCGAATGGGTGGCTCTATCACATTGCAAGGAATATTGATTTCATCTTATTTATAGACAACATATATTTAACATCATTCCTTTCATCTAAATTTGGTTTGCTGGAAATTTCCACAAGCATGAGAATTGTTACATTAAACAGGATGAGGTGATTTCAAATATCCTAACCTATATACATAAGTTGTTTATTTATCATAAATTTAAGTTATTCTTCTTTGCTAGCTTGGAAGATTGATTGGGTTATAATATACCTAGTAGAATTTTTTTCATGGACTCTCTTTATGGTGGTAGCAACCATCTTTCTCTTAGATAGGTAAATACAAATGGTTGTTGGAAGGTTGATTATGCAGGTGTAGGTGGGGTCTACAGGTCTTATTCTAGTAAACTATTATATTTTTTATTCACCTTGTATGGTTGATTGTGCTTTATCTACTGATTTATATGTTATTTTGTTGGCCTTATTTGTTGTGACTAAATTGAATTGGAAATTCTTGCAAATTGCAATAGATTCAACTACTTCGTTAGACATATTGGCCAATGATAAGGAAACTCCTTGGTATTTGAGTGCTAATTTATGCAAAATTAAGCAACTTTAAACAAATAGTATCATTAAATGGAACTATGCACCTAGCAAACTAATAAGCCAACAAACTTCCTCATCAAAGCTACTACACTAACTAATGTTGTAATCTTGAAGACCAAGCATGATTCTGATCTTAAATTGCTCTTGATGGGGGACAATCTCAACTGGCCAACCTTGGACTTTTTCCCTAAGTTGGGATATCTATTTATTGATGTTTTTCTTTGCCTTTTTTATTTTGCTTGGGTTCAGCTTTTCTTTTCTTCGGGAGTCTTTTTTGGGGTATACTTGTATCTATTTTGGAGACATTTTTGGGCGAGTTTGTACACTTGGAGGTTGGTGCCTTAAGAGTTAATATTGTTTTTTTTATTTGCAGTGCGATCCAATCTCCTAAAAACATATAAATTTACTTTTGAGTAATAAAAGTACCTTCAGGTTTTGATGCACCAAAAATATATGCATTTTTATACCTATTTTTTATACTCATTTTTTGTGATATTACACATTAAAAGAAGGTACTTTGCATGTTTTTGGCTTCAAGTATAAGAAATGGACTTTTGGTGAAAAAGAAGCAAAAGCGGTGCAATTTGGAACTAAAACGAGCAAGAAAGAAAATTCTGGCCTGACACATTTCGATGTATTTCTATGCTTAATCTACTTCTCACTTCTCACATATTTTTGAATGGAATTATACTTTAAATAAAGATAGTTTTTATACTTATTGTGTAAGTTTATCTGTTAGGAACACAACACAACCAAAATGGGGCAAAATAGAGCTAACACGAAGCCAAACGAAGCAAAATGGTGGAGCTGCTGCAGGGTGGCGCTGACGATACCAGAATGAGCGCCGACGGCGCCAGAGTCTTGAGAAGGACAAGAAACAGCGCCGACAACGCCAGGAACGGTTTTTTACCCATATACATTAAATTTAGACGATTTTTGGAAGGTTTCTTGAGGCATCTCTTGGGAAATTCGTCCCTACACTATAATAGAGTGATTTTATGTCAGAAAAAGTGTGTGTGTGAGTGGAAAAACGTGAAGAATGTTTATACATCTTAGAATATGAGTAGAAATGTAGATTTTTATATTTTTAGGGAGATTGGAGAGGAGATTATGAGAGAATCTGTAAGGAGATGTACTAGAATTGCATGGATCAACGGGAAATTTTGTGGGAGAGATTTTATATCTTTCTTTCAAGGGGAAAAACCTCAGTATTATGTTCTTCATTATCTTATGATTTTGTAAACACTTATCTAGTAGATTTGCTTTGATGAAAAGCTGTTTTCTGTTGTATTTTTTTCATGTTTTGTGATGTATCGTTCTTACTCTTTCTTTTTATTACGAAATAATGGCATGAGAAGATTATACCATTGTTTTCATTTTACTTATCTATTATAATGAGTATGATTCGTGTTTAAGATATTGGGATGCATGCTAGAAGAAGTTTTGATTATAAATGTGATGGTTTTTACTTGCACTTCCTTTTCATTACAATAAGGGTCTGTTGTAGTGTTAAAATTCATTGTAATTACATTAAGACCCGAGAAGACGGTGTAATTCTCAACAAAACCACATTCAAATTCCTTGGATGGTGAAGTTCATGGGGGTTGAGTGCAAATAAATAGGGATATATATATATATGTATTATTAGGCAAATAATTGAAGATTCTAGGGTGACAGACTAAAATCCCCAATTTAGTCTTAGTTTTTGAGAACTAAAACGAAAGTTAACCTTTTGGGGAAGGGTAGTAGGAGATATGGAGTGAGAGTCAGTATCCTCCCAGTTTAGCCACAGATTTAGAGGCTAAACCTAAGATTAGCCAACGATTCTCTATAACACTTGATTGAGGGTACATAATTAAAATTGCTCATATTTGACACATATAATATTTAATGTATCTCATTCATTTACGTTATCCAATTCACTACATATGAATAACAGTTTTTAACATCTCAAAATTCTCCAAATCAATTCATCAAAAAAGGGTTATCTTTAGAATTAATATTTTCATTTAGGAATAGTTATTAGTTGTTTTAAACATAAGACTTACATTTAAGTGTTAGAAAAAACCACTTAAATCAATCTTCCAAACTAAGGACTAATAGTAGTAGACTAGAATTTGACTAAGGACCTCTTACCTCGCTTCTTTGTGGGATCAATACTAAGGGTTTTAAGGAAAGCCCTATATTACTTGAAGCGATACGTGCACTTGCGTAGAACTCATAGTGGGTGGAAAGTCTGTAGGTCCTGATGATATCCCAATTGAAGTGTGGAAATATTTGGGAGATTTGGGAGTTTCTTGGCTTACTAAACTCTTTAGTATTATTTTAAAAACTAAAAAGATGCCTGAGGAGTGGAGGAAGAGTATTTTGATCCCCATTTTTAAGAATAAAGAGGATGCACGAGAGTGTGCAAATTATAGTGAAATTAAGTTGATGTGTAATACTTTAAAATTATGTGAGAGGGTAATTGAACATAGGTTAAGATGCATCACGAAAATTTCTCATAATCAATTTGGATTTATGCCTGGCAGGTCTACTATGGAAGCTATACATTTATTGAGAGGTTTGATGGAGAAGTTCAGAGATAATAAGGAGAATCTACATTTGATTTTTATTGATTTAGAAAAAGCTTACGATAAGGTTCCAAGAGATATCCTT
>NW_018250792.1:25057-38607 GCF_001263595.1 Phalaenopsis equestris | reverse complement strand
AATACATGGAATGTAATTTTAGTATTAATAGCTCTAGTGACAGAAGTGTTACTTTGGGTGATCAAATTATTAAAAGGTGTGAACGATTTAGATATCTTGGGTCCGTTGTCCAAAGCGATGGTGATATAGATGGGGATGTTAATAGTAGAATTCAAGTTGGTTGGTTGAAGTGGAGGAATGCTTCGGGCCTTTTGTGTGATAGAAAAGTACCGCTAAGACTGAAAGGAAAATTTTATAAGATGGTGGTGAGACCTGCAATGCTCTATGGCGCTGAATGTTGGCCTTTAAAAGAGAAGCATAATAATAAGTTAAGTGTTGCCGAGATGAGAATGATTAGGTGGATGAGTGGCTTTACACTTAGAGACAAAATGCGGAATGAATATATTCGTGATAGGGTTGGTGTAGCTCCTGTGACAGACAAAATTAGAGAAAGTCGTCTTAGATGGTTTGGTCATATTAAACGTCGACCATTAGATGATCCGATTAGGAGAGTAGATGTTTTAAATTCGACTTGTGTTAAGAAAGGCAGAGGTAGACCTAGGAAGACTTGGGCTTATTGTATTAAAAATGATCTTAATTTACTAGAACTAAATGAAAATATGACACTAAATAGGACGCAATGGAGAAAAAGGATTCATGTAGCCGACCCCACGTAGTGGGATTAAGGCTTTGTTGTTGTTGTTGTTGTATATATAACATTTAAATTTTGCATATTAAATACTTAGTATAAATTGCGTCAAGTTTTTTGTCATATTTTTTAAAGCTAAATTACTGTGTAACTTCGGGTCGGGTCAAGTTTTTTATGTCGTCTCAGGAGAATTAAATTGACATAAAACACACAGGAAAACAGTACACACTAGAGGTGCATTAAAGTTTTAAGTATTTTTAGTTTTTGATATTTAATTTCAACTAAAAGTAAATTAGAATTTAATTAATCTTACGTTAATTTTATTTATGCTTAAAGTAAGTTTACATTTTGAATTTAAATAGATTTATGGGTTATTTAAATTATATTTTTTTTCAAATTAAGCTAAATTAATTTTATATTTGTAATCGATTAAATCTAAAAAGACTAGATTATTTTTAGAATTGAATTTTAATTTTATATACTAATTAATTTTAGTTAAATTTAATATTTCATTATAAATGATTTTAATTGCCTTTTAGTTTGTTTTAATATTATTATGTTAGTTATTTATGATTATTATGATTATTATTATTTTTAGCATCATCATCATCGTCATTATTATTATTATTATTATTATTATTATTATTATTATTATTATTATTTATTTATTTATATTTTTGTTATTCAAATTATCACGATCTCGACGTGCCCTCAAATAAAGTCAGATTCGGATGTGAGTGGCCTTATTTAAAATTTTTTGACGATATGAATGCACTTGAGCAACCTATTTCTCAAAATAATGCTTTGATGAAAAATTTTTTTGTGGGACCAAATTTTATGTATGAAAACTTGAACCACAAAATTTCACATAAAAATGAAGCTCAAATTCTATTTAATTCTTTTTAATTCAATTTGTAGCTCAAATGAAGCCGAAGTCTCAGCTGACTCGACCTCAATCTAGCCATCTAATGACACTAAGAACTAGGAAGGAGCTATAGGTCTCAATAATATTTGGATATGAATCAAGATAAAGTTGACAAAAAATGAATTCAACACCTTCCCCTTCAGATTAATTAACCACTTTTCTAGGCCATTCCATGATATGTCATTGTTGGAATGTATAATACCTAACTTTTCTAATAAAATATGAAATTCCAAATTAAATTGAATACCCCATTCTAAAATATTAGAACAGTTTGGAGGGTTCATAGAAGTTCCCAATACCCAAGAACTCTTTGCCCTTCTGCTGATGAATCTCATTAAAAATCCCTTTGAATTTCTTAACATGTCCCATTTGAAAATTTTAAAAGACTTACTTTAACATCCAACTTTAAAATTATGAACAATACATGTCATTAATTTAATCGAGAGTTATCTTGGGGGCTTATAACTATATGATATAATTAACTATGAGAGCTTCCTCTTATAAAAGCACCAGATGCCATAATAAAATAAACCATATCTTATACCTGTAAGATAAGAAAAAATTCTTAAGTTAATGTCAACCCATAAAGCATAAATGTTTTTATCATGTGAATGATGAAATTCATTTCAAGATAATATTTGTACTTCTCAAGATAGTACGTCTTTTCTAACTGAATTATTCAATCATTTAAATATAAATCATTCAAGATTTGTGGTGGACACAATAAATAAATAAATAAATAAATTTATCAATATCAACAAAAGCTTTTTAATCTCTTCTACCTTTGCTTTACCTTTTTTCAAGCCTATCACAGACACATAGTGACCCAAGACTATGCCTTCTTCTACCATAATATAATTTTTATCTTAATTTAGCACTAAGTTTATCTATTTTCATGGCTTATGTAAAGCCTCTACATGCTCTAAGCATGCACTAGATAAGTAGTTAAATATTGAGAAGTCATTCATAATTTTTTTTCATAAAGTCCACTATACAAGAAACATGGTCATCATTTAACATTAGATGGACAAATCATTATACAAAACAAATGAAATTCTTCTAAAAGAAATAAGTTTCATATGTACATTGAAAAACGTTGTTCCTTTTGTCATTTGGTGTTATGAATATCATAATCTAGTCTAAGTACACATAAAAGAGGCCATAGATTGATCATGTAGCAAGTTTATCTTGCTTCAGATCAATGAATGATAGAGGAAAGTAATCCTTTTGGTTTTCCTCCAACTTCCTTTAGTCAAGGCAAACTTGCCACCAAGTAATTACGTATGAAAGGATAAATTTTTGTTTCTCATTAGGCACCACGGTAATTTTTCCTTTCCTTGGTATGACATGTACTATACTCACCAATGCACTATAAAAAATTAGGTAAATGATCCTAACATCTAGACCTTGTAGGACTTTAGCTTTCTTTATTTCCTTCACATTTAAAATGAGTTTTAATTGACTTTTTATTGAGTACTTAATATATTTCATCATTAGGATCTTATGAATGCAAGTTTTGGAATAAATTCCCTTTATGTTTATAATCTATCATCTTAAAGTAATCTTCTAGTCCATTAACTTTCTGTATCTTTAAATTTTTCCAACAAATTATTTAAAAATATAATAGTTCACCACTTAGTGATTGCTGCTACTATCATGTATTTTTCAGGTTTTCTCATATTTGATAAAATCTCATTAATAAACTACATCTAGTTAAGTATCAACTCTAAAGCCAAAGAAATATTAGTGCATAATATTTTGAGCACATCTAGAAATTTCTAAAAATTTTGATAAAACTAATTTTTTTAAAACCTTTGGGAATATGGAGATGGCTCCATATAAAATGGTGTGCATTTTTTAAAAACTTCTTAACTTTTGGCGATAATTCATTTTAAGATCCTCATTTTTCTTTAAGCTTCTTAATATTTGGGCTTCTTCTAACCTAAGCATTCCTCTAGTTTCTTATCGCCTCTGAAATTAACAACCTTCATATGCACTTCTCCATTGCATAAGAGAGCACCAAACTATCTTATAAACAACTATTGTGATTGTTACCTAAGTACATGTTGATGTAGTCTTTAGAACTAATTAAGCTAGTGCATCTAAGTTTTTGAGAGAAGACGAGTGGATAGACACCATTGGTTTGGTGAGAATTTTTTATGCATTATTCCACACTGCATTCTTCCACAAAAAAAATTTTGTAGCTTCTATACATGGATTACAAGAGTTATAATATGTGTTAAGTTGATGTTTATTTTCTTAAAAGTTTGCTTACTTTAGTGGTGGCTAAGAAAAAGGATTATTGATCTAGCAAGTGACTATTGCCATAGAATTCAAAATATTGACTATTGCCATAAAATTCAAAATTTAATAAAAGAAATATAAAATTTACTTAGTTGCTTTATTAGTGAAGCAGTTTAGGCCATAAGTGCTAATTTAGGGTTTATATAATGCATTAAAACTACAAAATTATTTAGTATTATCTTCTTGATTTGCCATTGATAATTATTCAAGGTTGTCTTCTCTTGTAGAATATAAGCAGTTTCATTTACTTTTCTTACAAATATTAAAGCAGTATCATTAATGATTATTCGGGTCCAACTAATTTGTTATAGGATTTTATATTATCTTCCTAACTGAAAGGTTGTGATGTGAAAATCATCTCAATAAATTCTTGAACATTTTTCAAGCAATGTATAATGTTCAACCCTCCATTTATATAAAACTATAAACTTAATTTTCCGCAAAGCTATCTTGTGAGCAAGAAAATATTTGAAAAAAAAGAGCTAGGTTATCCTAACTCCTAATAGAATCATTCAAAAAGGTATTTAGCTAAATATACGGTCAATATCTTATGGAAAATGAAAAAAATCTCAATCTGATGGCATCATCTGAAAGACAATTATACTTGAATGCATTCTAAAATCTAAGAAATTTATAAGGTGATCATTTGGGTCTTTAATAATTAGAACACAAATTGAGATATGTAGAGCTGTTATAAAGTGACACACTTTATTTTAATGTTTTTATCATGAACACTAGACTTGACGATGGCCTAGGGTATCTCATGCAGTGTAGTAATGCATAATCATATAAGGCTTATAACATTTATAGGCCCACTGCTCCATTATTATCATTTAATGTAAAAATTTACTAATGTCCATTTGCTTGCCACTTTACTCTAATTCTTCTTAGGAAGGTGTGTTCATTTTCAATATGTGATAATAATGATGGTTTACCTCTAATGCAATGCAAGCGCTATGATGAAACTTACAATATAATTAAAGGATAAATAAAATAAAAACTTGAAAATATTATTTATAACTATTCAAAATAAATTAAATATTAATATTGGTGTCTAGAGTCCTTAGCATTAGTGACAAAGATTTAATGGAACATTAAGTACATCAAAGAGTATAAAATGCATTAGTAATAAAGTAGTAATTGAATCACCTCATAGAGACTAAGATATCATTTATTGAAATTTGGTTAATTTGATATTCTTAAAAAATTCAAATATAAGGTGGCAATCAAATTTTATGATTTAAAATAAATACCAAACCAATTGATATTCTACAGATATAAATCAATCATGTAAGTGTTTAGGAATTGGATTTCAACTAAACACATACATTTGGCTTTTAATAGATTGGGAAGTTAACAAAAGTTGTACGAAGCCAGATTAAGATTGTCTTTAAATCTCTTTAAAAAACAAAGGGTAACAATATTTAATCGCATACCCTTTATCTCTTGATCATTAAATTCAAAATTAATTTTTTTTTTGTAAAATTATATGGTTCAAAAAAATAGACTACATATGTTCAACATAGTTATCTCAAACCCATAACCCATCCTCCATCATATTTTATCTAAGATCATTTTAATCTCCACCTCTTGATTTTGTATTAACCTCTTGAATCATTAGCATATAAACTAATAGCTGATGAAATAAGGAATAAAATTATTAGGTAACAAGTAAAATATGGAGTCCAAAATAAATATTAGAAAACACAATTAACACAAACTCTGGTTACATCCAATCCCTACGAATGTTATTTAGTTAAATTTGAAATAAAATAAAGCAAGAAAATACATTAAGCTCGGTATAATGGATAAAATTAAGAAGGAAATGAGTAAAAGAAAAAAAAAATTGCAACCTCTTTTTTCCCTCTACCTTCAACTCCTTCCTCTTGCCTTTTCTTTACTCTTTGAAAAATCTTGGAATTATAAAGAAACAAGCCACAATAATGATAACAAAAAACTTTCAATTTAGCTCTCAAATAAATATAAAACTTCAAAAAATTGAAGCAAAATTGAGGGATAGTGAATTGTTAACATCTAGATATCTAACACTTTATCTTTGATCATGATTCTACTACATTCTAACACTTAGGAACCTAAACTAGGCATATAAATGTTGGGCTTCCTGGTTTTGGGCTAAGTTTTGGTTTCTAAGTGCTTAAACTTGGTGCTTAGGCTCTAACTTCTCTATTCATAAGTTAAGTTTAGCATGTGAATTGAGCCACTAAGCCCTAAGTTTTGTGCCTAAGCACCAGGTTGAGTGTCTAAACTTTATAATATCCAAATCATGCCAATTGTACTACAACCTACTCTTATAGCCCTAAATGCTTGATTGCATATATTTTTCTATGAGATTCTTCCAAAATTACTATTCTCTTGCATAAATTAAAATTAATTTATTAGTGTAGCATAGTTAAGAAAATCAAACAGTGTGTAATGTAGAATCAATGGTCTAAAAAAAAGTATACACATTATGAATGTATAATATTATACTTATCAATAGTGGGATACCTTAGAATGGGTAGTTTGATGAACATGTAATTCCAAAACAAAAATGAGGACCCATGACAGAGTCCGCTAGCACCATTAGTGACCAATTGTCCATATAAGTAGTTTGTCTGCTATGTCTTAATAGCGTAATTTTGAGTAATGATAAACCTTTTCTAAAATTTTTAGGGTACTTATAAATTCTTTTTTTGAATTCAATTCTAACACCTTTGAAAGCTAAAATAATCTTCATAATTAATTTCAAGTAAATATAAATTGTTTAAAATAAAATTTCTTAATTAAATTTTGTTCTAATTAACACAAAAGCTTCAAGGTTGTGTGAAACTATCATTTAGGAGTATTTTAGTCATAATCTCAAGAGATATCAATCTTGATGTTTGGATAGTTTTTGTACTCTGTAACTTTTAAATATTTGAATTTTAATAATATGAGTTTTTTTTATAGACTTATTGTTTTATATAGACAATACCGGCTTGACATATAAAAATAAATTCGTAAATGATATATCCTTCAATCATGAATCTCTAAGCAATAATTTCTTTAATAGCTTCAATTAATTAATTAAATCATTAAATGGTTTATGAATTATGTGTTAGGGTTAACATAAATGCATATTGAAGAGATAAATTTAACAAGCTCTAAATTGGTTAATTTTTACATAATTAAGGAACTCGGTTATCTTAAGAAAAGTGATAAAGGGAATCACTCTAGGCCATCTAATAGTTTTTTTTTATGATTTTAGGTCTATTACTCAAATTTCACTTTCGAAAAAATAAATACAGACTAACGTTCACTTTGTAAAATAGATCTTCACTCGAGTTTAAGGAGAGCCAAAAAGGATTAAAAAATTTTAAAGCATTACGTAAGCACTCCCATCAAGTCACCACCACATAAACTCCATCATTTGAGTACGGTCACTTAATTACCACCGCGAGACTATCATAGACCAAACACCATTATCAAACCATTGTCACTCTATGACGATTGCTACGCTGCCATTATCTGATGAATTTCATCAATCATTTTTTTCATTCGACAACCACCCTAAGACTATCAAGACTTAACAACTGTCATTCGACTATTGTTACCTAATCTACATTTTTAGGTCATTATCACCCAACCTGCAATGTTAAACTCATCACCCGAATATTACTACATCCACTTAATTATTTAAACCAAATAGCAATCATTCTTCATCTACCATTAAATCACTATAACCCAATCTTCATTATACCAAAATATCTCATTCACCTCCTTTGAACCCTCATAATCAGACAACCATCACCTAACTTCCCTCTACCATAGAAAATTATAAGATTTTCAATGAAAAATTTTGTTGAAGAAAAATATAAAATATACCGTTAATTAGGTCTTCGTTGATTTTATCTTCAGTAAATCCTGCTCCCAAAAAGCTGTTAGCACAAAAACATATTTAGAAGTTTTTTCTATTGAAAAATTAGCGAGAAATTTCTCATCAAAAAGTTGCATCACTTAAAAAAAAAATAAAAAAATGTTATACTAAAAATTTATTATTTCCATTATATACTCAAGATCACAAACAACATGATGTTATATAATCTAATATCTAAAAACTACAAAAAAATAAAAAATAAAAAATAAATTAAAAGAAAAATAAATTTTTTTATTTATCCACTGCAAACTGCAACCAACTTTAAAAAATAGAAAGAAAAAACAAAAAATTGAATAAATTTATAAATCTAGTGAAAATTTAACTATTAATTGCAAAAAAAATTGAAATTCGAGGGGAGGTAAAAAATATTAGGTTAGTATTTCATATGCATTCGGAGTCTAATAGTAGAGCGCCACGTGTAAAATGGGCCTAACAAATTTTAAACTAGTTGTGGTATGCCCACTTGACATTGGACTCCGGACGTAAATTATGTTCAGAGTCTAGATGTAATATTAGTTCGAGCGGAAGTGGACAGTCGGACAAAAAAACTTTTTTTGTTGGCGGCCAATTTGATCATTCTTTCAATCAACGAAGATATTATATTCAGGAGACACTTACATGCCAAGTCAGGTGAAAATTGGCATGATAATGGGGGATGCAAGAGAGGTTTTGTGCGGCGGATAGGACAAAAATGAGAAGTGAGGGTTGACACTTTGGATATTTATTTAACATTACTGATTAATTTTTGACAAACAAATTGCAAACAATTCTGCACTTAAATCAGATAGATTTTTTAATGATTTTCTTACCAAACCTTTCCCTAAAAATATCTGCAAGAAATTAGAAAAAAATTACCAATATCTCGGGGAAGAATCTCTAGCAAATCGCCATACCAAATATTCTTAAGACTATTAGTTTTGTCGTGCTGTAATGTTTTGTCGCATATATTGCTTCTGTAATAAATAATTGTTAGAATTTGTGGCCGATTCTATTGATCTAAGATCGAAAAATTTGTGGGCGATGCAGGCGGGGAAGCCTAATTTCTGTAAACTTTTATTTGTGTGTAGACCTTTATTATTATTATTATTACTATTTTTTCTCATATATTCATGTATTTAAGGTCCCAAGTCTGGATGTGAAAAGTGGAGAGTTGCGTTAGGTATTCGACAATAATCCTAAAATTTATTGAAAAAATCATGACATGAATCCTTTTGATTATTGTGTAAGTGCTTCAGTGTCCCTTAGAAACGACACACTGTATAATCTGAATACAATGAAAAGTGGGCAACGGCTGCTACACCAACACCCGGGTGTAGTGTCAAATAAGCAAGGGTTGTCACATTACAGACAGATGCGGGTAAAAAAGTTAGTCCATAAAAGTAATGAAACTAATATTATGATAGGATTTTGGAATATAGATACTATAAATGGTAAATTAATGAAATTAGTTAATATTATGATTCATACAAAGATTAATTATGTATTCAAGAAATTAATGGGTTGAAGAAAAGGCTAGAGAGATTGATAAATTAGGTTTTAAACTTTGGTATTCTGGTAAGTGTCGCACTAGAAATGGTGCAGGCGTAACTATAGATAAGAGTTTAAAAGATAATACCGTAAAAATTAATAGAGTTGGAGATATAATTATCGTCCTTAAGATTATCATTGATACTAAGATTTTCTATTTCATAAGTTCTTATGCTCCTAAAGTATGTTTAGATATAGGGACAAACAAAAAATTTTGGAATGACTTAGAAGACTTAATACAAATAATATCTTTTGAAGAAAGAATTTTTATTGAAGGAAATTTAATTGAACATGTCGGCAGAAGATTTCAGAAATATTTATAGTGACTACAGTTTTGGAGTGATTAATGAAGAAGATATAGTTATTTTAGATCTTGTTTTAGTGTATGATTTTATTATTACTAATACTTTATTCAAGAAAAGAGATGCAAGAAAAGAGATGAGCATCCAAAGAGATGAGCATCCTATTACTTATAAGAGTGGATCCAATAAAACACAAATTGATTATTTTCTTATGAGAAGAAGCGATCGTTGAGATTGTAAAAATTGTAAGGTCATTTTAAGTGAGAATTTAAGTACTTGACATTGATTATTAGTTTTTGATTTTGAGATGAAGAGTTGTAAAATAAAGGATACCAAGACTCATCATTGTAGAATTAAATGAGGAAACCTAAAAGACACAAATAAAATTATTTTTATATATAAAACTCAAGATTTCAAATTTTGGTATGTTAATGAAGAAACAATTTTATGTGGGATAAATTAACAGACACTATTAAACGAGTAGCAGAAGATATACTTGGAGAATCAAAAGAAAAAGTTTTTATAAATAAAAATAGTTGGTGGTGGAAAAATAATGTGAAAAAAAAGGATAAAATATGAGAAGTTATGTTATAAACATTGGTTTAAATGTAAAAACATAGAGAATTGGAAAAAATATTAAACGGTCTACAGGAGTCTAAAAGAACAATATGTGACGCTAAAAATTATGCTTTTAATGATCTTTATAATATAATAGATACTAAGGAGGGTAAAAATTATATGTATAAAATAACCAAACAAAGAAAAAAAAAAGTAAAGATTTAACTCAAGTAAAGTGTATTAAAGATGAAAATCAAAAACCGATTTTCTTAAAAAAAGATATTCCACATAGGTAAGTGAGCTATTTTGATTAACTTTTTAATGAACTTTTTGAAAATACATTCGACCTTAGAGATCTTAACATCGTTAATAATAATAAAATACTTCATTTCTACCGTCATCGTATTTGTAAAAAAAGAAGTTACTGTGGATTTAAGGAAAACCAAGTATGGAATGTTTGTAGAACCTGATAATATCCCAATCGATGTGTGGAAATATTTCAAAGCATTTGGGACTTTCTTGGCTTACTAAACTCTTTAATATTATTTTAAAAACTAAAAAGATGTCTGAGGAGTGGAGGAATAGTATTTTGGTCCTCATTTTTAAGAATAAAAGAGATGCACAAGGGTGGGCAAATTATACAGGAATTAAGTTGATGTGTCATACTTTGAAATTATGGGAGAGGGTAATTGAACATAGGTTAAGACATATTACAAAGATTTCTTATAATCAAATTGGATTTATGCCAGGCAGGTCTACCATGAAAGCTATACATTTATTGAGGGGTTTGATGGAGAATTTCAGAGATAATGAGAAGGATCTACATTTGATTTTTATTTAATTAAATAAAGCTTACGATAAGGTTATAAGAGGCATCATTTGGAGAGTTCTCGAGTAGAAAAGTGTTGATATGACTTATATTCAAGTCATTAAAAATAAATATACTAAAGCTGTTACTTGAGTTGGAACAGAAGGAGGATTGACCAAATATTTTCCTATTTCTTTTGGATTACATCAGGGTCAGTTACATCAGGATTACATCAGGGTCAGCTTTAAGCCCATATCTTTTTGCTTTAGTTATGGATGGTCTTACTGGACATTTATAGGTGGATGTAACTTGGTGTATGATTTTTGTTGATGATATAATTCTCATCGATAAGACGAGGGAAATCTTGAATTTTGGAGGTCTACAATGGACTCTTAAGGTCTTCATTTAAGTAGAACTAAAATTGAATACATGGAATGTAATTTTAGTAGTAGTAGCTCTAGTGATAGAAGTGTAACTTTGGGTGATGGAATTATTAAAAGGTGTGAATAATTTAAATATCTCGGGTCTGTTATTTAAAGCGATGGTGATATAGATGAAGATGTTAATAGTAGAATTTAAGTCTGTTGGTTGAAGTGGAGGAATGCTTCGGGCCTTTTGTGTGATACAAAAGTACTGCTTAGACTGAAAGGAAAATTTTATAAGACGGTGGAGAGACATGCAATGCTTTATGGCGCTGAATATTGGCCTTTAAAAGAGAAGCATAATACTAGGTTAAGTGTTGTCGAGATGAGAATGATTAGGTGGATGAATGACTTTACGCTTAGAGACAAAAATGCAAAATGAATATATCCGTGGCTCTTGTGACAAACAAAATTAGAGAAAGTCATCTTAGATGATTTGGTCACACTAAACGTTGACAATCTGATGATCCGATTAGGAGAGTAGCTGTTTTAGATTCTACTTATGTTAAAAAAGGTAGAGGTAGACCTAGGAATACTTGGGCATATTGTGAAAAAATAATCTTAATTTATTAGAACTAGATGAAAATATGACACTAAATAGGACGCAATGTAGAAAAAAAGATTCATATAGCCAACCCCACATAGTGGGATTAAGGTTTTGTTGTTATTGTTGTTGTTGTATTCATGTATTTAAGATTTATTAGGGTGAAATTGTTTTGCAAGTTGCCAACTAGCTTGTAACCCTACCCTTTCTTTTGATACAGCAAACTCTTCTCTTTTACAGTGGCTTTTCACTTGTACCATTTCAACTTAAATCTACTTGTTATTCTCTTCGCTTCTTCAACAATTTATCATATTATCTCTATAGGAAAACTTTCAACACACTTGAATGTCAAATTTTTACTATTTGCATGGGCGGACCAGAGCTCAATTATGAGTAGGCACTGATTTTGAAATTTTAAATGCTAAAGCTAATTGTGGGCAAGTTAATCAATGCAAATAATTTATATTCGGCTCATTAAATAGTTCATATTTAATTGGTTCGTTAAAAAATAAGTTGAATATTAATTTTTCTTAAGCTCTATTTATAAACTAACCAAACACACATTTTTTTGTTTGATCGTGCTCGCTTTGATAAATGCTTACTGTATAAAATAATAGTAATAATTTGGTAATGATGTGTGCTATAAAATTCATGACAGTTGAGTAATATATTATCGTCTTAGCGTGATACAAAGATTAAACACACACTCGGAGAGAGAAAAAAACTAATAATGACACTAGAAGTTTTTACATGGAAAACTCGTAAAGGAAAAAACCACAGGGTCTTGTCATGTTATTAAAATTCACTATAAGTTGATGATTACAAAGACCTATGATTTCATGGATGGGAAAGGTCTACACTGTCTTCCTAATTATAATGTCGATGTATGAATGATCTTGTCACAAAAAAAAAACTATGGTTGATGATGGTTGACAAGGGCCAATAAGTGGTGGTAGACAATGACCGATGATGGTCGACAGTGACATGAATGATGTTGAACTTCAGCTTCTTCTCAATGCTTCAAACTCTCTTCTTCCTCTCATAAGAGGGGTGGTGCTCTATTTATAGAGTTCAAACTGCAATAAATGAGGGAATTTGAATTACTCTGATCGGATGACCCGAAGAGGCTTTCTTGATCGGACACCATTTAACGGACATTTGAATGCCTTAACGATGTTAGAATTCAATGATATCAGGCTCATTGGATTCATCCTTTGAGATGCTCGATTTGACTAAAAACTCGTCAGATTTTGTACCTGGTTGACATTTCAAATGTGTCAAAAAAAACTTCCAAACTTAGTTTAACGTTTTGATCGGGGCTTGACTTGGTCTGAATTGGACCAATTTTGGTTTCATTAGGCCTCTTTCGTCAAGCCGATCGATTTGACTATAGGTTTGCTAAAATTAGAGTCCTGGGTGACCTTTAATTGAAGTTTGAATGTTACTAAAAATGTTAACTCGAGATTTGTGTCATACCTCGATATTCATGTAGGATGATGAAATTTGTTCGAGGTGTATCATTTGTCATCCTATTTTTGGGAGAGGAATTTCATTGTCCGAAAATATTAGGATCTGGAGGGCTTTTATTTCTCAAGATATATTGAATATATATATAT
>NW_018250792.1:16995-20970 GCF_001263595.1 Phalaenopsis equestris | reverse complement strand
TATATATATATATATATATATAGAAGGAAATTCATCAAATGAGGAGTTAAACTGATAATGCCTGGATTGTAGGAGGGGACTTCAATTGCGTTGCTTCACCAACTGAAAGGAAGGGGGGAAGAAATCCATCTCTCAAGACCATTTCTGAATTTAATGATAATATTAACATTACAGGACTCTATGACTTAGGTTTTAATGGTCCTGAATTTACTTGGAGAAGGGGAAAAATTTGGGAGAGGTTGGACAGAATGCTGGCTATGATAGCTGGATCCATAACTATTTGCAAACTACTATTAACCATCTCAGCTTGGCAGGGTCTAATAACAGACCTATGTTAATATCCCTGTGCCAATGAATACAACACTAGACCCCCTTTCAACTACCTAAATGTTTGGTCTAGCCACAAGGAGTTCATCTAGATTATGAAGGAAAATTGGAGGGACTGTGACCACCCAAACCCTTTGATCAAGTTATGGACTTAGCAAAAAAAAAGACAGCTAAGGCTCTAAACATGTGGAATTCAAACAATTTTAGAAATATTCTAAAAGGGGTGGAACAAGCAGAGAAAGAACTGAGCCTCCTAGAGAAAGAACACAACATGGGACAGGTGGAAGAGACCTCCCTTCTGGAAGCCAATGAGAGGTTGCTTACTTCTGTGGAGTGGCAAGAGCAATTTCTAAAACAGAAGGCTGCTAAAACCAAATTCACTGATGGAGATAGAAACACCAAATTCTATCATGCTTGCATCAAATACCAAAGAAAATGTAATACTACACACTCCATTAGAGACAACCAGGGAAACTAAATTACAGATGGTAAAGGGATTGCTGATAGTGGTGTGGACTATTGTCAAGAGCTTATGCAGTGTAGAATAGCTTAAAGGCAACATGTGGAGTTTGAATTGTTCCAAGCAGACAAGGAATTTTCCTCCAAAGTCAACCTAGTTGAGACCCCTGAGGAGAAGGAGGTCAAAAGAGCTGTCTCCTCTATAGATAATGGCAAAGCAGCTAGCCCTGATGGGTTCACTGCTGATTTCTATAAAAAGGCCTGGGAGGTCATTAAGGATGAGGTAATTGAAGCTATACAACATTACTTCAAGGGCAATCTTCTACCTAATTATTTCAGCACTGCCACCATTATCTTCATTCCCAAATCCTCAATGAGAGAACATTGGAGTCATTTCAGAACTATCAGTATTACTAATGTTATGAGCAAGATTATAAGAAAAATTTTGGTGATGAGAATACAACCAATTTTACACCATCTTATTAGCACTAATCAAGCTGCTTTTGTTAAAGGGAGAAGCATAGGGGACAATGTGTTGATTGCTCAAGAACTTCTTCTGGGCTTAGAGAAACCTGGTAGGGGGGTAACGTGATTTTCAAGTTGGATATGTAGAAGGCTTATGATATAATCATTTGGAGCTTCATTATGGAGATACTTAAGGCAAGAGGTTTTACAAATGGCTCCTGCCAAACTATTCAAATGTGGCTTGAAGGAAATGCCAACACTATTTTGATCAATGACAAAACTCATGGCTTCTTCAAGGATAATAGGGGACTAAGACAAGGAAACCCCTTATCTCCAACTATTTTCATCTTGGCATTAGATTATCTGTCTGAACTCATAGATAAACCTGGGATCAGGAAAGATTATAGCATTTTTTACAACAAACCCAAACAGGATATTAGCCACATCATCTATGCTGATGGCATCTTGATATTCTCTAGAGCCAACAAAAATGCTATCAAAACTCTCTATGAATGCATTAAAAAATTCCAGCACACCTCTGGCCTTGAAGTGAATAAAGAAAAATGCCATATTCTTTTCATCAAGGGAGTTTTCACTGCTTGCAGACAGTGGACTTTTGAGCTTACTGGATTCATTCCTATGAATAATCCTTTCAAATACTTGGGGTTCTATTTAAACAAGGGAAGAAATAAAATTTAAACAAGGGAAGAAATAAATAAATACAATTTAATGAGATTGTGGATAAAACCATGACAACTCTTCAAGGCTGAACAAACTCTTTTCTATCCAATATGAGCAGAATAACCTTGTTGAAGAGCATTCTCACTACCTTCCCCTTGTACATACTTCAAGTGGCTGTGATGAAGAGAAGCACTCAGCTGATGGTGGAAAGAACCTTCAACAGATTCTTATGGATTGGACAAAGGAAACAATTAATTTGGGCCAGCTGGCAGAAAGTAGCCAAACCTTTATATGCTGGGGGTTTGGGATTCAAGGGGCGCCAACAGTTGCAACACATCAGCATGTGCAAATTGTGGTTGAAATTCAGGTAGAATGACAATCTCTGGGCAAAATTCATGCACTCAAAGTATTGTAGAACAGAACACCCTAACCTGGTGGGAGCCAATCTTGGAGATTCCAGGATCTGGAAACAGATGATGAAAGTGAAGTAGGAAGCTGAAAAACTTTATACATGGGAGTTGGGCCAAGGCAACATCCATTTCTAGCTGGACAAATGGTGTCCAAAGAACATTATTGAAACCTTAGATGAAATGCAAGACAAAAATCTGATGGTGAAGGATTTTTGGGAGGGTCAGAGATGGTCTGAGGAGGCACTTCGAACTGTGCTGAAGGAAGATTCTGTGAGAAGTGTTTCCAAAATCCAATTTGACAGGAACAAAAAAAGATAGAGTGACTCTCAAAGCTAATTATACTCAAAGTGTGACCAAAGCTATATATAACCAGTTGTTTACCTGGGAGGAAACCCCTTGGGGTGAGAAATTGTGGAACAAATCACTGAATCCTTCTATGGCTCTCTATATATTTCTTCTCTTGGAGAGTGTTAAACAACTTAATACCTACTGATGATATACTAAAATTAAAGGGACTGAAAGGACCCTCCAAATGCCAGCTATGCAAGAATAAAGAGGCAAGAATGAAGAGGAGACCTCTACACACCTCTTTTTCCAATGTGAGTTCTCTAGAAAGGTTTGGAACCCCTTGCTAAATTACTTCCACATCAACACAATCAACCTGGGATGGGAGCAGCTAAATAAGTGCTGGATGGAGTGGCAAGGGCTCAATCTTGGAACAATTCCTTTCATCAGTGCTTGGTTTATATGGACTGCTAGAAACAAAATTAAACATGAGACACTAATGTGGCTACTGGAAAGGTGGTGGAAAACTGCATTGCTTACATAAAGAAGCTGATTCTCTGGAAAAACTTCCCCAATATTTTAAAGATCAGCAAAAGCAAGGAGCAACACTGCAGCAAGGTGATTAAGGTTTATTGGGAGAAACCTCCATATCATTTCTTAAAAGTCAACACAGATGGAAGTTTCTCAGCAAACACAACTAACTAGCATTGGGGGAGTATTTAGAGATCACAAAGGTAGATGCAGGATGTTCTTCAAATCCCCAATTATTGTGGAAGATACTACTGAAGCTAAAACTGCTGCACTATATTGGGCCATTAAGGTTGCTGCTATCAACAGGTGGACACCACTCCAATCTGAGGTGGACTCTTCACAGCTCGTTGATTATATGACAGGTAAAGCCTCCCCCCATGGCACATACAACAATGAATTACAAAGATGCAACACCTCACTAAGGAGATAAGAGTTACTTACTGCTTTAATTACAGAGAGGGCAATAATCCGACAAACTACCTTGCCACAGATGGTGCAGACTCCCAATTGGTGGCTGTGTCTACTAACCCACCCCAAATTCTTGCTGACCTGTTAAAGGGAGACAAGTTTCACATACCTTACCTCAGAATTGTTGGTAACTAAGTTTTTTGTCAGGAGATTCTATTTGGGCTCCTCTTTGGAGCTATTTTTTCCTTGTTAGACATTACTGTAATTTTTGAGTTGGCTTTCTTTTTACTCTCCTTTCTCTTATCCCCCTAATGTACCCCCTCTATAATGTTGTACTGAACTCTTGGTGATTAAACATGGAGGGAGACACAAGAAGCTCTTTTTGCTAATATATATATATATATAGTGG